>NC_057732.1:56676807-56707212 GCF_004010195.1 Chiloscyllium plagiosum
ATGTTTGGATCATTGGAATCTCTGCTGGGGTAGAATTGACGTGCATAAGAAGGATGGATTGTACCTGAATTGGAAGGTGTCTAATATCCAGGCAGGGAGATTTGCTAGTGCTACTCAGGAGGCATTAAACCAGTGAGGGAGTGGGGGGTAAACCTAAAGAGATAGTGAGAGAAGAGGTATGTCTGAGGCTGGTACAGTTTGAACACTCTCTGCTCATTCCTGAAGAAGGGCATGTGCCCGAAACGTCGAATCTTCTGTTCCCTAGATGCTGCCTGACCTGCTGTGCTGTTCCAGCAATAAAGTTTCAGCTTTGATCTCCAGCATCTGCAGACCTCACTTTCTCCTCGAAGGTTTTATGCCACACAATTATTTTATTTTTAGCTGTACTCTCAAGTCAGTCTTGAAAGGAGGTCAGGGATTTTGCCACGAGCACAAGGTAAAAGATGGAGAAAGTTCCTCACACAGTGTGTTGTCCATCTGTTGCACCAGTTCATCCTTGATGTCTGGCATAAGACAACCAAAGGTGCACAAGAACGTTGTTCTGTTCTCTCTGTCTGCAAAGTACAAATTTTTAGAAACTCTTTAAAGATTATATTCTTTACTCTGGGAATGGTAAGGGTATGGAATGCTTTGCCTGCAACAGTAGTAGATTCGCCAACTTTAAGTACATTTAAGTTGTCATTGGACAAGCATATGGACGTTCATGGAATAGTGTAGGTTAGATGGGCGTCAGATTGGTATGACAGGTTGTCGCAACATCGAGGGCCGAAGGGCCTGTACTGCACTGTAATGTTCTATGTTCTATATTTTAAAACTTGAATAAGACTTTCAACATCAAGTCCAAGGGTTATGTGGCCTTTCATTATAATGTTTCTCAAGTTTCAAGAATGTTCCAAGTGGATTGCAAATGGATGGGTGCTATGAAGGTATAGAGGTGTACTGTGCCTTTGAGAGAGAGAGGATGCTAGCAAGAACTGACTGAAAGCACAGAGTGCAGAACAAGGTAAAAATATAACACTTGGTTGAAACAAATAGCTGGAGTTATGTTGCCATGCAATAAAAATAAATTCAATGTTGACCAATCAGTTTAAACTTTGGCCCAGATATCAAAATCCAATCGAATTTGAATTTTACTGTTTGGGATAACGTGAAACCAATGAAATGACCTGATGTTTTGGGGTATAAAACTAGACATTTTGAACAGTTAGGGGGAAAACTGCCAAGAAAACCAACAAGAATAGACAGCTAGCAGAATAGCTCACTGAAAAGTACCAGTTCATATGAAAGACCTGTGAAACAAAATACTGAAGAAAAGACGACAGAGGAAAATCTACAGCGGAAGATACAAAGAGAAGATTTGACAGCTGGTGGAGAGGAATGGCTCTTAAAATTACTAAAGAGGTTCTGGGGTTTGACGATGATTCCTAAATTTGCCAAGAGAGGGAAGGGTCTTAGGTGAGCAAAGAGAGAAAGAATTTGAAGTTGAGAAGTTGCAACTTAATCAGCAAAGTCAAGTTAACAGGATGGAGATTAAAAGAGAAGGTAGTGATATATACAAATATGTCAAAACTTTTGATGAGAAAGATGTTGAAGCCTTCTTGATTGCATTTGAAAAATTGGTGAAGCAGATGGCGTGATCTGAGGATTTATGGGTAATGCTAGTTCAGACTAAACTGGAAGGCAGAACTAGTGAGATATTTGCTGCATTATCAGATGAGGGGTCAAGAGATTATGAAGAGGTTAAACAGGCTATTTTAAGTGCTTATGAATTGGTACCAGAAGTATATAGACAGCGTTCAGAAACATAGAGAAGAAACCAGGCCAGACTTGTGTTGCGTTTGAAAAAATTAAACATAGTCATTATGAAAGATTTGATGTGGGCCTTAAGATAGGGAAGATCTATGAGGCTTTAAGAGCTCAAGATCCTACACTACAAAACACAGAGTAGAGAACACTGGTAAAAATTTACCACAGGTTAAAAAATAAGCCCAAGAGGGTGGAAAGGAGGTGAAAGGCCTCAGGTGTTTCCACTGTGGTAAAGTAGAACATGTAAAGTCACAGTGCTGGTCGTTAAAGAAAGGCACTGTGGGAAAAGATGTGGTAAAAGAAGCAAAGCCAGTGGCATTAGTGAAGGTAGTAAAGGAGACCCCAAGAAGAGCCGAGGAACTGCAGGAGAGTGCACAGCCTAGGCTGGAGCTGGATATGGAGTTAGTACCTGATCTCCACAAAGAATTTGCCTCTGTAGGTAAAATTTACTCAAAGATCAGGGGGAGAAGGACAAGAAGTTATAATTTTTGACATACAGGATCTAACCAGCCTGTAATAGTAAGAGATGAGAGCATTTGCACTCTTTCTGATCTGTTACTTGAGAGTGTGGTAATTTGTGGGATAGAGGGACATAAATTTAGTATTTCCCTCCGTAAGATCAGGTTGGAGCGCCAGTTCAAGACTGGGGAAGTGACAGTGGGAGTGATTGACAGAGTTCAGTTCCCAGAATCCAGTTTGTTCTTGGGAATGATTTGGTAGGATCCAAGGTGGGAATGATGCCCCTTGTTGTGGAGAAGCCCAAGGAAGACCAAGAAACTGAGGAGTTAAAAGAAAAATATCCTGATATTTTCCCAGACTGTATAGTAACAAGATCCCACTATTACAAGTTATAGCACGAAGCAAAAAAACTGAAGAAAAAGATGAAGGAGTTGAGGTTCAGTTAGTGGGCACCCTGTTTGACGTAATGGTGCAGGAAAAACCTGAACAGGCAAAGGGTCAGACAGAACTGTTTAGTCCTGAATGGCTGAGGGACTTACATCGCTAAGCCAAGATGATAAAACATATATATGTGGATGTGTACTCTGAAAAGGAGGTAGACAATGTTTCTGAGGGTTATTATCTGAAAGATAGAATCCTAAAATAGAAATGGAGACCACGGCAGGTTAGTGCGGAGGAGAAATGGGCCGAAGTGTACCAGATTATGTTGCTGGTAGCATACAGACAGGAAGTGTTATAGACAGCGCATGAACTACCTGTAGGAGGTCACCTCTGGGTACGAAAGACTCAGGTGAAAGTACAAAAACATTTTTATTGGCCTGGAGTGCACAAGGATGTGGTTACCTTTTGCCCTATGTGTCTTATTTGCCAAATGGTAGGTAAGCCACAGGCGGTAATAAAACCAGCACCTTTTGTTGCTAGTTTCCACATTTGAAGAATTTTTCCCAGGGGTTATAATTGATTGTGTAGGTTCCCTCCCAAGAACTAAAAGTGGGAACAGTACTTGTTAACCATAATGGATGTGTCTCCCAGATTTCCAGTGGCAATTCCATTACAGAATTATCAAGGCAAAAAGAGTAATAGAGGAGTTAGTAGCTCTCTTCACGCGGTATGGGCTACCCAGAGAGATTCAGTCGGACCAAGAGTCATATTTTACTGCTAGACTGTTTAAGAGGTCATGGATAGCTTAGGTATATAGTACTTTAAATTCAGTGTGTATCATCTTGAATCCCAGGGAGCTTTGGAAAGCTGACATC
Source organism: Chiloscyllium plagiosum (assembly GCF_004010195.1). Classification (NCBI taxonomy): domain Eukaryota; kingdom Metazoa; phylum Chordata; class Chondrichthyes; order Orectolobiformes; family Hemiscylliidae; genus Chiloscyllium; species Chiloscyllium plagiosum. The sequence continues at coordinate 56,680,329 of NC_057732.1, forward strand.
AGACCCTGAAGACCATGTTGAGAGCATCCTCTTAGGATTACATGAATGATTTGAATAAAGGTATCCCATTCGTATTGGTTACCATTTGAGATGCGCCAAACTAATCCACTCAGTTTACTCACTTCGAGTTAATATTCCGACATGAAGTGAGAGGGCCTTAGAAAGTAATTAAAGAAAAATTGACAGGAACCAAAGTCAGAGATCTCACACTTAGATTACATATCGGAGGTGAGGAGAGATTAAATCGAGTAGGTGAGTTAGCTAAACAGCATCTAAAGAGGACACAGTATAAAATGAAGCTGGTGGTAGATAAAAACTCTGAAACTTAGATGTTTTCCCGAGGGGATGATGTATTAGTACTGTTACCAGTGATAGGAGATTCCTTCAAAGCCAGGCTTAGAGGTCCCTATCAAATTAAGAAAAGGTTGAGTCAGATGAACTATCTAGTAAAGATGCCAGATACAAAATAAAACAGTATTGGGTATGTCATGTAACCATGTTGAAACTGTATTATACTAGAGAGAATGAACTGTAGGAACAGGTGTTAGTTACTGCCCTGCAGAGTGAGGGATCAAATCCAGATGATGTGGATTTTGATGTTCCTCAAAAAATGTTAAAAATTGAAGAAGTCCTTGAGGAGTGGGATATGTTAGTAAGCTATCTGTCTCAGGAGCAAAGAACACAGTTGGTTTTTTGCTGCAGTATGATGAATATGTAAGAATCAGATTGGGAGGACTAATGCTATTGTACATGAAGTAGACATACAGAATACTGTTCCGATAAAACAACATCCCTATCGGCTTAATCCATTCAAAGCCAGACAGGTCCAGCTGGAGGTGGAGGCAATGCACAATGAGGATACCATTGAACCAAGCCGGAGCGAGTGGAGTTTGCTGATTGTCCAAGTTCCCAAATCTGATGTGACTCAACAATTTTGCGTGGATTATCAGAAGGTCAACACCATTACAAAATCGGACTCCTATCCAATTCTGAAATTGGAGGACTGTATCAAGATTGTGCATATCCCTGAAAGTTGCCACCCAGGTTGATAGGGTTGTAAAGAAGGCATATGGTGTGTTGGCGTTTATTAGGAAGGGAATTGAGATTTGGAGCCACGAGGTCATGCTTCAGCTGTACGAGACACTGCTAAGGCCACCTGGAGTATTGTGTACAGTTCTGGGCACCACATGATAGGAAGGGTGTGGAAACTTTGGAAAGGGTTCAGAGGAGATTTACTAGGGTGTTGCCTGGTATAGAAGGAAGGTCTTACGATGAAAGGGTGAGGAAACTGAGGCTGTTTTCATTGAAGAAGAAGTTTGAGAGGTGACTTAATCGAGTTGTATAAGATAATCAGAGAGTTAGATACGATGGACGGTGAGAGCCTTTTTCCTCAGATGGTGAAGGCTAACATGAGAACATAGCTATAAATTGAAGGGTGATAGATTTAGGACAGATATCATGGGTAGTTTCTTTACTCAGAGTAGTAGGGGCGTGGAATGGCCAGCCTGCAATTGTAGTAGACTCGCTGAAAAGAAGGGCATTTAAATGGGCATTAGACACACATATGGATAATAATGGAATGGTGTAGGTTAGAGGGGCATCAGATTAATTTCACAGGTCGGTGCAACATTGAGGGTTTATGGGCCTGTACTGTGCTGTAATGTTTTATGTTCTATGAAGTTGGACAAGCCAGTTACATTACCAAGTTGGACTTACTGCATGGTAAATGGCGGGTACCTTTATCAGAGCTGGTGAAAGAAATTTCTGTGTTGTAACCCCAACTGGGCTATATAAATTCAAAGTGATGCCTTTTGGAATGAAGAATGCACCCACCATATTCCAAAGACTCATGAAGAGAGTTGTGGCTGGGTTAACAAACTGTGCAGTCTATTTGGGCGATGTAGTGATCTTTAGTATTTTATGGAAAGATCTCAGGGTACAGTTGGCAGAGTTCTTTGAATGACTATGAGAAACAAAACTGGTAATAAACTTAAATAAAATGGATTTCGCGAAAGCAAAGATGACATTCTTGGGACATAACATTGGTCATGGAAGGTTGACCCCACAGAACACAAAGACGAAGGCCATTGAGGAATTTCCACGACCAACCTCGAAGAAAGAGGTGCATCAATTCTTGGGACTAAGTGGATTCTATCGGAAGTTTGTTCTAAACTTCAGTGTCGTGGCACTGTTAACCGATTTGCTGAAGAAGAATATACAGTTTTGGTGGACAGAACAATGCCAGGACGCATTTGACTGTTTAAAAGCAATATTAACCACTGCACCAGTTTTAGCTACACCAAACCTTTTGAAACCTTTCAAAGTTGACATTGATGCTAGTTTTTTGCAAGGTTTGTGAAGGTTTGTAGCTCAGATTGAGGTTTAGGGTGTAGGTTTGCTCGGTGAGCTGTAGGTTTGATATCCAGACGTTTCATTACCTGGCTAGGTAACATCATCAGTGGCGACCTCCAAATGAAGCGAAGCTGTTGTCTCCTGCTTTCTATTTATATCTTTCTCCTGGGTGGGGTTCCTTGGGTTTGTAGTAATGTCATTTCCTGTTTGTTTTCTGAGGGGTTAATAGATGGCATCTAGATCTATGTGTTTGTTTATGGTGTTGTAGTTGGAGTGCCAGGCCATCTCGGAATTCTCTGGCATGTCTTTGCTTAGCCTGTCCCAGGATAGATGTGTTGTCCCAGTCAAAATGGTGGTTTTTTCATCTGTGTGTCGGGCTACGAGGGAGAGAGGTTCGTGTCTTTTTGTGGCTAGCTGGTGTTCATGTATCCTGGTATCTAACTTTCTTCCTGTTTGTCCTACGTAGTGTTTGTGGCAGTCCTTGCATGGAATTTTGTAGATGACGTTGGTTTTGTCCATGGGATGTACTGGGTCTTTTAAGTTTGTTAGTTTTTGTTTGAGAGTGTTGGTGGGTTTCTGTGCTACTAGGATTCCGAGGGGTCTTAGTAGTCTGGCTGTCATTTCTGAAACTTCTTTGATGTATGGTAAGGTGGTTAGGGTTTCTGGCTGTGTTTGGTCTGCTTGTCATGGTTTGTTCTTGAGGAATCTGTGCACTGTATTTTTTGAGTATCCATTCTTCTTGAATACGTTGTATAGGTGGTTCTCCTCTGTTTTCCGAATTTCATCTGTGCTGCAGTGTGTGGTGGCTCGTTGGAATAGTGTTCTGATACAGCTTTGTTTGTGTGCGTTGGGATGGTTGCTGGTGTAGTTAAGTATTTGGTCAGAGTTTGTCGGTTTTCTGTATACGCAGATTTGTAGTTCTCCATTGTCCTTTCTTTCGACTGTGACGTCCAGGAATGCGAGTTTGTTGTCAGTTTCTACCTCCTTGGTGAACTTTATGCCTGTGAGGGTGTTGTTGATGATGTTAAATGTCTCTTCTATCTTGTTTTGTTTTGTGATGACAAGGGTGTCATCTACGTAGCGGACCCAGATTTTTGGTTTGATGGTTGGTAGGGCTGTTTGTTCTAGTCTTTGCATTACTGCTTCTGCTATGAATCCTAGTCTGGATATCAAACCTACAGCTCAGCGAGCAAACCTACACCCATTGATGCTAGTGACATAGGAGCTGGTGCTTTATTGCAACAGGAAGATGAGGATGAGATTGAACTGTCAGTTGGTTACTTTTCAAAGAAACTCCACATCTGCCAGAGGAAGTACTCCATAATCAAAAAGGAACTATTGAATTTGGTACTGGCCTTACAACATTTTAATGTATATGTCATGAACAATGCCTAAGAGATGGTTGCGTACATGGATCGCAATCCTCTTACATTCTTAGACCGCTTTAAAGACAAGAATACAAGACTATTTTGTTGTACTCATGACTCGCAACATGTATGATTTGTAAATTAACATGAGGTTGTAATTGCAGATGCTTTATCGCGGATTTAACTGAGAATTATATATATGAGAAGTTAAGATGAACTTAGATTAAAGTTATCTGTATGTTATGGTAATGTGGTTAAAGAATAGAGGAAAATAATGAGGCCACCTTTTCATCGTGATGGTTCATTTTTTCTTCACGGAGGAGGTGTTGTGAAAGTGTAGAGGTGTACTGTGCATTGGAGAGAGAGGAAGGTAGCAAAGACTGACTGAAAGCACAGAGTGTCCTGACCAATTTGAAAGTGTAATACGTGGTCAAAACAAATAACTTGAGTTGTGTTGCCATGGAACAAAAATAAATTCAAGTTTGACCAATCAGTTTAAATTTTGCCCAGGCACAAAAATCCAATTGAATTTGAATGTTACTGCTTGGGATGACATCAAATCAATGAAATGATCTGATGTTTTGGGGTATAATATCAGACATTTTGAACAGTTAGGGGGAGAACTGCCAGGAAAACCAGCAAGTATGGACTGTTAGCTAAATACCTCTTTGAAAGGTACCTGTTCACAGGAAAGACCTGTGAAGCAAAATACTGAAGAAAAGACGACAAGAAAATCTACAGCGGCAGATACAAAGAGAAGATTCAACAGCTGGCTGGTTTGGAAATTTGATTTTTTGTTTTTGGAATTCTTAATCAGGGTTTTTATCAGACCAGTGTTGTAGAGTGGAAGGTTAAAGGTAGTTTTAAGAGAAAGCAGTTGTAAGTAGTTGTTCAATATTCTCTTGTGAACTTCAAGAATAATTTTTACTTAATGACCTCTTGGATAGTTTGTTGCCCCTCGAAGTTTAATAGATTACAGCGTGAGATGAGCTTCTCTGTGTCGGGTTTAAAATAGCAGAGGGGTTTACTCCATGTCATTACACATGTCCAGATGGAACCGCTTGGAATTCTGGTGTCATATTGTCCAAGACATGCCCAAAACCCCCACAATAACAATGAGACAGACTTGAAAGGCTTTTGGAATTCAAGAGTTTGAAAATTGCCAGTTGTTTTCTCTGGAGTAACACTTGCCTGATCGTATGACACTGCAATCACCTTTGTTTGTTTAGTAAGAAGATAGAAATGGAGATTGTGTTCCCAATGTGGGAATAATGACCAAGAGCCATCTATGGAAGAGTGTGTTCCCAATGTGGGAATGGTGACTGGTTGAAAATGCATGTGCACACAACTTCAATGTTTTGGGTCTGGATTCACATGTAATCCAGATGAGGTAAAGACTATAAGATCATAAGGCTGTAAGAAGTTGGAACAGGAGTTGCCTGTTCGGCACCTTGAGCCTGCTCTGCCATTGAATAGGATCTTGGCTGATCATGACGATCCTCACATCCACTTTCCCTTTTCCCATGACCGTTGATTCCTGACTGATTAAGAATATAAGAGGATGACAGATCTCCTTCCCTAAAGGATATTAGCAAATGAGATGGTCACCTGCCCCAATACTTACTTAACACTAATCCCCAGCCATAGTTGTGTGTGTGGGATATTTTTATTCAATAATGAATTGGCAAGGAGACAGCTTGAGACCTATTGTAAAGATTTTGAGGCTTGTTAGAGTTTGTGGTTGTGCTCAGCAACTTCAGGGAACATCTTTATTCTTTGAATTTAAATTCTATTTGACAGATGGTTTGTGCTTTGAAATCTTGCATAGCAGTGGCCACATATCGCTCAAAAGACCTAAAAGCTCTGCATATCCTTCGCACTTATGAATGAGAGAATGAATGAAGTGCTTAGAAAACTGGCTGACATGTCTGATTAGTTCATGTTATTATGAACTGAGAACAACTCATTCAGACTTACTCTTTGTATTTCTTCAATTCTGCAGAAGAGCTAAAAAGCTTCTCTGACTTTGTGAACACAGAGATTCTGCATTAAGGCTTTCTCTCTGGGTGAGTCAGTAATGCAGATCTGTCCTGTACCACTTTGTTTCTTGCCATCCACAAATATATGATTTTAAATCTCCTGATATGTTAACAGTAACATAATTGGGACTAAGTCAGAAGTCACACAACACCAGGTTATGGTCCAATAGCTTTATTTGAAATCATCAGCTTTCAGTGCGCTGCTCCTTCTCCACCTGAATACTTCAACACTTCTCTTGACCGATCAGGAAGAGTCCCCCTTCCAGGATTGAGCATCTGGAAATCATCATTTTCTTTTATTCCTCCAGTCACTTGTTCCTTCTATCCTACACTTACTTCTAGGTGTCGTCTTTCTGATTGAGAGAGTTAGTCTATGAGAGATGTTTTGAGATTCTGTTAACTTAGTGAATGCACAACTTCACCACTGGTTGAATGGAGCATTAAACATTGTCTTGGAAAATTGGCCAGTGCATTTTTCATAATTTGATTGTAGAATTGAACTTTGATATTTGCTACACAGATGTATAGCTCTGGGTAGATTTATTTCATTGTCTTTGATAGGGGATAGTGAACTTCCACAGATTTTCCCCAAACACCCACCTGAAATTTAACAGAAAAAGCCAAAAAACTGCAGTAAATGGCTCTTATGCTGAAATAACACTGGACAGTCAGGAAAATCTTTGTCGAACTATCCCCTTCCAGTTTTAGGATAATGTTGTAGGATATATTTTACAGATCAGAGACAATGAAGTGTTATCTATGCATTGTCACAAGCTGATCCTTGAACTCCACAACAGTACATCACAAAATACCCAGTCAGGTTTCACTGTTTACTTAGAGAAAGTCCTGATTTTATACTGATGGAATGCATTTTTTAAAATAAAAGCACAAAATTTGCAATCCAATCCAATAAGCTTTAGAAAATTCCAAAGGTAAGGGAATGCAATTTTTTTTTCTGTTGCAACAATCTTATGAAGCATTATGGCAAATATTATATTATATTTGTGCTGGAGATATCAGATGTTGCACAGGCAAAGTTGGGGAATTGGCAGCACAGCCACTATCAAACACAAAGGATTGTCTCTTTTTGCGAGAAGCTGTTCAACTATCTCAATGTGCTGTTCAAACTGCAAGGAAATTCAGTGATATATTTTTGAAAAAAATGCGTCAAGTTCTACATTACCGGCACTGCAGATCAGGATAGCAACTAATCTCTATGTTCTGTGCTTCACCAAAGAATACCTTCTCTTCAATTTTTGTGCAGTTTCTAGTGAACAGTGTTCAGAACAGTGATCTTTGCACATAATTATTTAAATTTCACAGCAGCAATATAGCTGACATTAGCCAGTTATTGTCTGTGAGTGAATAGTAAGCCCATGACAAGTCTGTCCATGATGTGACTATTTAATCTTCTCCACCATGACCAATTATTTTTACTAAGTGCTGTGCACTTTATTGTTCTGTGGCCCTATAGGATTTATTTTAGGAAACAGGATTTGGTTCTCAGGCCCCAGGATTTTATAACCTGTGTTAATGACTTGAATGCAGGGATAGAAACTACTATAGCCAATTTGCAAATGACACTAAAATAGTTGGGAAAGTAACTAACAAAGGATAAATTTAAAATGATTAAAAGATATGGATAGGCTAGGTGAATGTGTAAAATTTGGCAGATGGAGTTTAGCAAGGATAACTGAAGTTATCCATTTTGATCAGAAGAATAGAAAGGCAACATATTATCTAAATGGAAAGAAACTTCAAAATGCTTGAGTGCAAAGGAGTTTGGGTGTCCTTTTGCATGAGTCACAGAAAACTCTATACAGATACAGCAGACAAGATAGAAGGCTCATGGAATTTTGGCATTTATTGCTAAAGGAACAGAATATAAAAGTAGGGAGTGTTATTGCAGTTGTACAAGCATTAGTGAGATTGTTCCCCTTGGAATGTCATTGCATTGGAGGCAGTTCAGAGGAGGTTCACCAGATTGATCCCAGAAACTGAGGATTTTTCGTCTGAGAAGAGATTGAGCAATAGGGGCTGATATTCTCTGGATTTTAGAAGGATGAGAAGAGAGCTAATTGAGACATATCAGATGCTAAATGGATTGACAAAGTAGACATATGAATGATGTTTCTTCTTGTGGGGCAAATTTGAACAAGAGATCGTAGTTTTAGGATAAAACGTGGCAGGTTAAAACTGATATGAGGAGGAACGACTTCTCTCAAAGGCTTGTGAACCTCTGAAATTTACTACCTCAAAGTGCAGTGAATGCTGAAGCACCGAATACATTTAAGGAGGAGATACATTTTTAATGAGTTAAAGAGTTATGGAGAGTAAGCAGGAAATTGGAGTTGAGGCTGAGATGAGATCAGCTATGATCATATTTAATAGTGGAGCAGGCTCAAGGTGTTGACTTTGGCTTCTCCTCCTGCTGGTTCTTATGTTCAAACTGTGGTGATATATCAATATACACTTGTGACCTCCAGATAGCACATATTTAGTAACTTCAGGGATCCCCATAGACTCGCCCTTCTACCAGGTGAACCAGAAGCAGCCAAGAGGGCAACACGCAGCCAGAAAGATGTGTGTAAAAGATACTGCCTCCAGAGACTGTGTACCTATGAGATTAGCAGGCAATATATTATCACAATATTTAACCTGAAAACTTCTCATCAAATATTAAGCTATTTTTGGTAATGGGTGTCAAATGAATTTATTCCAGGAGTCTTCTGTTGGATGGGAGAGATGATTCCTTCCTGTATCTCAATGACTCTCTGTGAAGATAGAATAAGTAAATGCTGACAACCACATGATTCATTCCCCTTGATGTCCTGTCCCTATCTCCCTCAATTTTTCTCTAAAAATGATTTCACTCCTGGAAGTCTCTCTGGGTGTGTTAGAGCTGTGAATCTTGTCCCTGAAGTATGTGACACAACTAGAAAGAGCAACAGCTCCGAGCAAGTATTTGGAAAATATTTGATTTCCAGCATCTGCAGAATTCCCTTTACAAAATTTCCATCAAATTTCTTTCATTTTTCCCTTGGTTTATTCTTATTGAATCATCTCAAATGTGTCTCCCTTTGATATTTTAACGTTGCAATTTTTCTAGAGTTCTTTGATACCGCCCCAATATGTGGCTTCTTTATCCACTTTATACAGAAAATGTCTGAAGCTATAAATCCCTTTTGGAAAGCAGAAGTGTCCCCTGGATTACCCCTTTATCTATGCTGCTGTAAATTTGAACTTGTCATGTTGTACTGATTGGTTTTGTAAATTACTTCTCTGTCTCAGCAATCAGGCATTCTATACTTGATGCTGCAGGAGGCTTATTTATCCTGAGATATTTTAAATGTTAATGTAGAGGAAGAATTTAACTCCGTTCAATGTGTTATTCAGGGTGTACCTTGTAGGGTTCTATAATTAGATGATTGTAAGCATTGTCTTGAAGACTGTCATAGACTGCCTTGAATGACAAATGATAAAAAAAAGTTGCACATAATTACTTCTGAAATTTAATGATCTTGGAACCTCATTTCTCATCTTCCACTAACTCCAGTGTCACTCCATGCCTTACTGGACAATCCAAGCCACATTATAGTCCACAGACCCCCATGACACTTCCTGCCACTTCCATTTCCCTATGTGCCCTCTCATCCAATAAGCACTATGTACATTCCTCAGGAACCAGGCAAGAAGAATAGAAGAAATCATTCAAGAATAATGTTAAAAATCCAATCTGTAACAATCGAATGAAATTAGTCATGTTGTTGAAGCTTTTTGGTTTGCCCTCATCAAAACTATTTGCAAGAATTCAAGGGCAAAACGAACGTTTTTGAGAGGAGATTGCAAATTATTGACATGTGGACTGTAACAGTAGAGGCATTGCCAGGGAAATGCATCCATTAATGATGACTGACAGATAGCTGCCAGGCTTTGCTTAAATTTTAAAACAGGCAGCTTAATACTGGTCAAGGCTTTACCATGAGAAACAAATCAGCAAATAGCTGTCACCTATTTTGAGTTGTAACAGCTTCATGTTCCTTCTGTTTGTGGCTTGCATGGAACTTGCAGGCATTGTTCCCATGTATCTGCTGCCCTTGTCCTTCTAGATGGAAGTGGTCAAAGGTTTGGAAGGTCTAGTGTTATAGGCCAGGCCAGACTCCCTCAAAACCTTTCAAGAAAGTAGCCTGGACCCTAACTTTGCTAGTTGTTTTAGGCAGGTGTACAGTGGATATTCCAGGAGTGATGCAGTTGGCCCAACCACTTAGTTTTAAATAAAACAGAATTTATTTGCAAGATTACTGAATGAAGCACAAACAAAACAGAACGGAATATAGAATGACTTAACCTATCCAAAAACTCAACAGATTATTCTAACTTAATGATGCTGTTCCAAACACTTGCAACAATCCCCATAAACACCCTTTGGAAAAAAGGTAAAATCAAACACAGGGTCTTATAGGAAAGATGTCAGAGAGAGGGAGCATTGGCATGGAGCTGCTTCTTTGCATCCATCTGCTCGCTAAAACCAAACCAAACCAGAGAGAATCTTCCTGGGAGAACTGGCCACTCCCCTTTTCATTATGCAAGTTTTTTTAAAATGTGAAAACTTTTTGCCTGAGGCAGTATCTGTTAGCTATAATCAAATTGGCCCTAAAACCCTTCCAACCTGGACCTCCTGGAGTCTCTGTGTTTGCTTTGAATGGCTTTGCGTAATTAGGTATGGCTAGCGCTGGGGCAGTGGTTAATACAGTTTTCAAGCTGTCAAGTGCATTCTGACAGTTCACTATCCACTGAAACTTCCATCTTTAGAGCAGCCACACTGGTAAAATTTGGTCCAAATTTCCGATAAAATCCAGTCAATCCCAGGAATCGTAGTGCTGTTATTTTTGTCAATGGTATAGGAAACTCTCCAATTCCCTTTGTTTTTGCAACCATTGGGGCCATTTTCCATGTCCAATAACAAGTCCCAGGAAGGTGATATGGGCATTGACAAATTCACTTTTAGCCTAGTTTATCACCAAGCCTGCGTCTCGAAGTCAATCGAACAATTTGGATAAATCTTGCAAATGTTTCTTCTGTGTGTGACTAAAAATTACCAGGTCATCAATATAAACTGCACATTTGGGTAATCCAGCAATGACCTTATTGGTTAGTTTCTGAAATGTGGCTGGAGCATTTTGCGTAGCAAATGGCATGACTTTAAACTGATACAGTCCATTCGGCATTACGAAAGCCGAAATTGTCTTCACTTTTTCTGACAAAGATACCTGCCAGATTCCTCTGAGCAGGTCCAATTTAGAAATCCCACCTTTTCAATGCTGTTAGATGTGCATTAACCTTTGTATTTTCATTGACTTTGCGATAGTCCTCACGTAACCGTTGGGTACCAACTGGTGTTGGTACCATTACTATGGGTGAGCTCCAGTCACTGCAACTCATTTCAATTACGTTCTCTTGGAGCATTCACTCTATCTCCTTTTTAACCTGTGCCAACTTCAGAAGTTATGTGGAAATAAGCTGTGAAGTACTAACCTAATTATGCATGATGCAGATATAGGAGATGCCGTTCCGATTAAGCAACATCCTATTTACCGATGCGACAGCAATAACTCTTTCAGGTCATTATGATTTTCCTCTGGAAGATAACTCAATAATTTATTACAATTTTTGACAACTTCCTCATTGTCCAATTTAATTTGAAGAATGTCCAATTCCGAATCCTCTGAACTTGGTTCTTCACTCTGTGGCATAACCAATAACAGTCTCCTTTTGCTTTCCTTCCCTGTCAAAACACCTTTTAAGCATATTCATATGATACACTCTGTCAGATTTCTTTCTCTCTGGAGTCCTTATTGAAAAGTTGACCTCACTCAACTTCCTTTTGACTTGATAAGGTCCATGAAACTTTGCTTTTAAAGGTCACCTATCACTGGAAGTAACACAAATATTGGATGTCGATTTGCTCGCTGAAGGTTTGTTTTCAGATGTTTCATCACCATACTAAGTAACATCATCAGTGAACCTCTGGATGAAGCACTGATAGTATGGTCTGCTTTCTATTTATGTGTTTACGTATCCTTGGGTTGGTGATGTCATTTCCTGTGGTGATGTAATATCCTGTTCTTTTTCTCAGGGGGTGGTAAATGGGATCCAAGTCAATGTGTTTGTTGATAGAGTTCTGGTTGGAGTGCTATGCTTCTAGGAATTCTTGCGCAAGTCTCTGTTTGGCTTGTCCTAGGATAGATGTGTTGTCCCAGTCCAAGTGGTATCCTTCCTTGTCTGTATGTAAGGATACTAGTGAATTCCTAGAAGCATGACATTCTAACCAGGATTCTATCAACAAACACATTGACTTGGATCCCATTTACCACCCCTTAGAAAAAGGACAGGAAATGACATCATCAACCCAAGGAAACCTAAACATGTAAATAGAAAGCGGGCTATACGACCAGTGCTTCATCCGGAGGCTCACTGATGATGTTACCTAGTATGGTGACAAAACGTCTGAAAACGAACCTTCCATTTCAGCGAGCAATCCTATATCCAGAATCTCAACCTGAGCCACAAATCTTATCAAAACTCAGTAACACTAACATCTTATCCCCAATAGCAAAATTGCAAGTTTTTTGATTTCTTGTTAGCTTGCTGTTTTAATGTATGCTGTAATACTTTTAAATATTGTCTGGCCAATTCCCCCGCTCTACTTAATCATCCCCTAAAATTTGATACATTGTCCAAATATGTGGTCTCTGAATTCTGACTTAACAATTTCGCCTTAGTTGATTTTAGCAGTCTTCTCACTTCTTGCCCCAAAACTAATTCAAATGGACTGAATTTAGTCGATTTATTTGGTGCATCTCTGATCACAATAGATACAAATGGAATTCTCTTATCCCAGTCATCTGGATAGTCTTTTCTGGTGCTTTTCCAGCATGACTCTAATCTAGAATCTGGATAGTCTTGACTATAAGCCCTCAACATGCCACCATTCTAGTACTCCCTGTGACTCTGGATGGTACACAATGGATTTGAATTGTGTTGTTCCTAAGCTATCCATAACCTCCTTGAATAATTTTGATGTGAAATTTGACTCTGTATCTGATTGTATCTCTGTGGCTAGTCTGAATCTAGTGAAAAATTTGAGTAACTCCTCTTTAATCCCTTTAGCTGTGATATTGCGTAATGAAATAGCCTCCGGAAATCTAGTGGATCCGTTCATTGTTCTTAATAAATACTGATTCCCATTTTTGTTTTAGGTAGGGGTCCTATGCAATCTATTAAGGGACTTGTAAAAGGTTCCTCAAATGCAGGAATAGTCATTAAAGGTGCAGGTTTTATTGTTTCCAATTACTTCACACGTATGACATGTCTTGCAAAATTCAGCTACCCCTGTGGGTGGCACGGTGGCACAGTGGTTAGCACTGCTGCCTCACAGTGCCAGAGACATGGGTTCAATTCCCGCCTCAGGCGAAGCTCTGTGTGGAGTTTGCACATTTTCCCCGTGTCTGTGTGGCTTTCCTCTGAATGCTCTGGTTTCCTCCCACAGTCCAAAAGTGTGCAGGTTAGGTGAATTGGTCATGCTAAATTGCCCGTAGTGTTGGGTAAATGTAGGGGAAAGAGTCTGGGTGGGTTGCGGTTTGGTGGGCTTGTTGGGCCAAAGGGGCTGTTTCCACACTGTAAGTAATTTAATCTAATCTAAAATCCTTGTGCAATCCAGAGCAGCAAAAATGTTGTTCTATTGTAGCTTGGGTTTTTCTTACCCCGAAATGACCCCTTACTGGTAGTTCATGCACCACTTGCAACACTTCCATTCAATAACGCACTGGCAAAATGATTTGCTGAATATGTAATGGTTTCCATTTCCACATTAAGACATCATTTTTAAAAAAGTAGCGTTCATAAATGTATTCAGATTCTTTTTCCATGTATGCCTTTTGACACAATTGCTTTAAATTGCTGTAACTCAGTTAATTTATCTGTCCTAAAAATGTCTGCATTGTCATCTATCCGCTCCTGTTTTGTCTAAGCCATCTGATCAAACAGCGTCTCTGCTAATTCCACTTCATCTGTCTTATCTGTACTCTTTGATCTTTCCTGTTTCAACTGGTGATTTTGTGACCTCATTATCACACAGTTGGGAAAAATTCTAGGATATATGTCCTGCAATAGTTCAGTTGCCTGAGTTTCTACTGGCTTTTCAACCACAGTAGGTAGCACTCCTACCTGTGAACCAGTTATATCATTTGCAAGGACAAATTGTATTCCTGGAGCTGAGAGTTTGTCCAGTACGAATTCTCCATTCTTCACTGGACATTCTAACCTCACTTTACATAAATGATCACTTCTTGTCCCCTGTGAATTCCCGTTATTAGCACTTTTTTTTGGCAATAGTCTTTCAGAGGTACATATCTCCTTATCTTTCAACATCACAGATTGAGAGGATCCTGTATCTCTTCATATTGTAACCTCTTTACTTGCTCCTGACCTATGCAAGTAAAGTTTACCTTCACAGGTGTATGGTTTAAGAAGATCTGGCATTTCCTTCTTAACAAACTTCCGACCAGCTTGTACATTCTGGTGCAGCTTTCTTGCCTCCACTGTGCTTTCCATTACCACTCCAACGAAATTCACTGGCTTATCCTGTCTTCCTACGTCTAGCTTCCCAAAGCTCTTCCTAGCCCACTAATACTGTCATTTCATCTCGTCTACTGTTGTGAAAACACTGGAGCTTTTTAACTTCTCTTTCCCGTTCAAGAGTTTCCTTTTTACCCTCTGGTAAATTTATCCTTATGATCTTCACCGAGATTATTCTATGCCTCACTGATTGAAATTGATTTTGGAAGCCAAACTTTGATTTATCTACCAACTCAATCATCAGCCATTTCAGCTGCTAATCTCGCCGTTTTAACTATCTGGTCTTCCACATGGGTTCTCTCTACTTCAGGAAGTGAATTTTTGAACTTCTCCAAAATACTTCTCTCTCTAAGAGCATTACAAGTTTGCTCTGTTTTTATTGCCCTTATCCTCCTATCAAAATTACTTTGTTTACTCTTTACAAACTTGTGGGCGGCACGGTGGCACAGTGGTTAGCACTGCTGCCTCACAGCGCCAGAGACCCGGGTCAATTCCCACCTCAGGCGACTGACTGTGTGGAGTTTGCACGTTCTCCCCGTGTCTGCGTGGGTTTCCTCCGGGTGCTCCGGTTTCCTCCCACAATCCAAAGATGTGCAGGGTCAGGTGAATTGGCCATACTAAAAAAAATTGCCCGTAGTGTTAGGTAAGGGGTAAATGTAGGGGTATGGGTGGGTTGCGCTTCGGTGGGTCGGTGTGGACTTGTTGGGCCGAAGGGCCTGTTTCCACACTGTAATCTAATCTAATCTAATCTAAACTCAATGTAGGTTTGACCAGGGTCCCTCCTTAGATTGCTGAAACGTTGTCTCTCGGCTTCTGGTACAAACTCATCTGCACTTCAGATGGCTTTCTTCACCTCCTCATACCCCCCAGATAACTCCTCTGATAGTGATGCAAATACCTCACCAGCTCTACCTACAAGTTTTGTTTGAACCAACAAAGCATATATGGTCATTGCCCACTGCATTTGTTTAGCCATCTTTTCAAATGAAATTAAAAAACCTACCAGATCTTCAGCAAATTCAAGCAATGCTTAAACATATGTTTTTCACCAAGCTTTTGGCTACCATTGGTTTGCTCATCCTCACTCTGTTCTTCACTGAGCTTACCTTCAGCCTTCATTGCCATCCTTTTAAGCCTACTTTCCAGTCTGAGTGCCAATTTCTGAAGTTCAAACTCCCTCTCTTTCTTCCTTTCCTTTCTCTTCTTTTCTAACTTCTTCTGCTTTCTCTGTCACTCTCTCTCTGTCGCACACTCTCTCTCTTTCTTTCTCTGTCTCTCTCTGTGATGGCATTTCAAGCAAATATAAATGGTGAGCTATTGCTGTAATTATCTCCCCTTTCTATACAGAAGAAGACGGCTCCAACCCCAACTTGTCTGCTAATTCCAGTAGCTTGGCTTTATTTACCTTTTGCAAAAATCCCAAAGTCAATTCTTCCATGCCCAGGAAACTCTTAGTGACTGAAAGAGCGATTACTATCCCACAGACAGTTTAAACCGACCAAATTCAATACCTGGAACAATAGACACTAACACTTGCCACTCACAGCCTTTCAGTCCAACAACCCTAGTCCCAATTGGAACTATTGAACAAATCCCGCAAAGAGCCCCCTGTCTGTTATGGACCAGGCCAGACCCCCTCAAAACATTTCAAGAAAGTAGCCTGGACCATAACTTTTCAAGTTAATTAAGCAGATGTAAAGTGGATATTCCAGGAGTTTGTTTTTTATATTCATTCACAGGATGAGGGTGTTGCTGTCTAGGCCAGCATTTATTGCCCATCCCTAAGGCAGCTGAGAGTCAACCACATTGCTGGGTCTGGAGTCACATGTAGGCCTGACCAGGTAAGGATGGCAGGTTCCTTCCCTGAAGGACAGTAGTGACCCAGATGGGTTTTTCCAACAATCAACAATGGATTCATGGTCATCAATCTAAATTCCAGATTTTTTAATTCAACTCAAATTCCACCATCTATTGTGGTGGGATTCGAGCCTGTGTCCCCAGAACATTACCTGGGTCTCTGGATTAACAGTCCAACAATAATTCCACTAGGCCATCACCTCCCCCTTCTGAGGAGTGGTGCAGTTGGCCCAGCCACCCTTTTAAACAAAACAGAATTTATTTATTATTATACTGAATGAAACACAAACAAAATAAAATAGAGTATAGAATAACCTAACCTATTCAAAAACTGAACCGATTATCCCAACTTAATGATGCTGTTCCAAATTCTTGCAACAATCCCCACAAGCACCCTTGGTAAAAAGGTCATATCAAACACTGGGTCTTACAGGAGAGCTGTCCAAGAGAGAGGGAGGATCAGCATAGACCTGCTTCTTTGGGTCCAGGAACTCAACAACTGACTGTTTGCTAAATCCAAACCAAGCCAAACCAGAGAGAAACTGAGCTGAGAGAACTGACCACTCCCCTTTCATTGTACAATTTTGTTTTTAAACTTGAAAGCCTTTTTCCTGAGGATGCATCTGTTATTGAAAATCAAACTGGCCCTGAAACCCTTCAAACCTAGACCTCACAGAGTCTGTGTTTATGACCTCTCTGAAAAACATACCATAACAAGGAAGAGGTATTAGAAATCCTGCAGAGTGTGAAAATAGATAAGTCCCCTGGGTCAGATGGGATTTATCCTAGGATCCTCTAGGATGCCAGGGAAGAGATTGCTGAGCCTTTGGCATTGATCTTTAAATCATCATTGTCTACAGGAATAGTGCCAGAAGACTGGAGGATAGCAAATGTGGTTCCCCTGTTCAAGAAGGGGAGTATAGACAACCCTGATAATTATAGACCAGTGAGCCTTACTTCAGTTGTTGGTAAAGTATTGGAAAAGGTTATAAGAGATAGGATTTATAATCATCTAGAAAATAATAATTTGATTAGGGATAGTCAGCAGGGTTTTGTGAAGGGTAGGTCGTGCCTCACAAACCTTATTGAGTTCTTTGAGAAGGTGACCAAACAGGTAGATGAGAGTAAACCAGTTGATGTGGTGTATATGGATTTCAGCAAGGCGTTCAATAAGATTCCCCACAGTAGGCTTTTGTACAAAATGCGGAGGAATGGGATTGTGGGAGATATAGCAGTTTCGATCAGTAATTGGCTTGCTGAAAGAAGACAGAGGGGTTCCAGAGAGACATAGATAAGCTGGGGAGCTGGGCTAAGAGGTGGCAAATGGAGTTTAATGTGGACAAGTGTGAGGTGATTCACTTTGGTCGGAGTAACCGGAATGCAATGTACTGGGCTAATGGTAGGATTCTTGGGAGTGTAGATGAGCAGAGAGATCTCAGTGTCCAGGTACACAGATCCTTGAAAGTTGCCACCCAGGTTGACAGGGTTGTTAAGAAGGCATACAGTGTTTTAGCTTTTATTAATAGAGGGATCGAGTTCCGGAACCATGAGGTTATGCTGCAGATGTACAAAACTCTAGCGCGGCCGCACTTGGAGTATTGTGTACAATTCTGGTCAACACATCATAAGAAGGATGTGGAAACTTTGGAAAGGGTGCAGAGGAGATTTACTAGGATGTTGCCTGGTATGGAGGGAAGGCCTTATGAGGAAAGGCTGAGGGACTTGAGGCTGTTTTCATTAGAGAGAAGACAGTTGAGAGGTGACTTTAATAGAGACATACAAGATAATCAGAGGGTTAGATTCCTGAAGAAGGGCTTATGCCCGAAACGTCGATTCTTCTGTTCCTTGGATGCTGCCTGACCTGCCTCGCTTTTCCAGCAACACATTTTCAGCTCTGATCTCCAGCATCTGCAGCCCTCACTTTCTCCCCGGTTAGATAGGGTGGACAGGGAGAGCCTTTTTCCTAGTATGGTGACAGCGAGCACGAGGGGGTATAGTTTTAAATTGAGGGGTGATAGATATAGGACAGATGTCAGAGGTAGTTTCTTTACTCAGAGAGTAGTAAGGGTATGGAATGCTTTGCCTGCAACGGTAGTAGATTTGCCAACTTTTAAGTACATTTAAGTCATCATTGGACAAGCATATGGATGTACGTGGAATAGTGTAGGTTAGATGGGCTTCACATTGGTATGACAGGTCGGCGCAACATAAAGGGTCGAAGGGCCTGTACTGCGCTGTAATGTTCTATGTTCTATGATCTATAACCTTGTTAAAGGAGCAGCAGCACTCATCAGTCTGAGGATGTTTGGTGAATTTCTGCAATGCTTGTGTTGATAGTACACACTGCTGCTACTCAGTGTCTGTGAAGGAGGGGGTGAATGTGGTGTCAAACAAGTGGGTTGCTTTTCTCTGGATGGTGTCAAACTTCTTGAATTTTATTGGAGCTGCACCATCCAGGCAAATGGGGAATATTCCGTTTCTCTCCTGACTTGTGCCTTGTAGATAATGGACAGGTTTTGGGGAGTCAGGAGGTGAGTTACTCATGGCAGTAATCCTAGCCTATGACCTGCTGTTGTAGTTACTGTCTTTATGTGCTGAGTCCAGTTGAGTTTCTGGTCAATGGTAAATCCCCAGGATGTTAATCATGTGGGATTTACTTATGGAATACCATTCAGTGTCAAGAGGCAGTGGTTAGATCGTCTCTCATTGTAGATGGTCATTGCCTGACATTTGTCTGGCATGATTATTACTTGCAGTTTTTCAGCCCAAGCCTGGATATTGTCCAGATCTTGATTTGAGCATGGACTGCTTGAGTATCTGAAGAATTGCGAATTGTGCTGAATATTATGCAATCATCGATGATCATTGAAGCAGCTGAAGATGGTTGGGCCTAGGACACTCACCTGAGGAACTCCTGTAGAAATGTGCTGGAGCTGAGGTGACTGACCTCCAACAACTATGACCATCTTCCTATGTACCAGGTATGTCTCCAACCAGCAGAGAGCTTTCTCCTTGATTCCCAATGATTGCAATTTTGCCAGGGCTCCTTGATGCCACACCCGATCAAATGTCAATTTGATGTCAAGAGCTGATCCTGTTGCCTCACCTAATCATGAAGAGGTCACATGAAAGTCATACAGTTCGGATGAAGGGTCACCGGGCCCAAAACATTGACTCTGCTTTTTCTTCACAGATGTTGTCAGAGTTGCTGAGTTTCTCTAGCAATTTCTTTCTGTGTTAAAAATAATGCAGGGTTGGTGAGGTAGGGAAATATTGTTCTTCCGACAATAAAAATGAACTGCATTGTTATAGCACACAATTCGCACCCCCTTTGGGAGATGAACATCTGACTCCTGTGTTCACACACATGTAGTTAAATATGGTACTTCAGATTTTACTGTCAGTGATTCTCTGCTCCTTCACATGGGGTAGTGTTAATTAGTCTCACTGTAAAAAAAAATTTCCTTGCGAAAGTTACATTTTTAAATGATGTCTAACTGGTCTCATAGAAGAGTGAGCTGTGTTGTAATTACTAAAGAACAATCTCTTTGGCTTTAAAAAAAAAACTATTTTACCATTTGGAATGTCAAAATTCTCCTTTGTATTAAATCCAAAGTTTTTTAAGTTTAATTTTGTCCATGATTTTTTTTCTTCTCCTTAATCCCATGTTCATGCTCAATTTTTGTTTCACTGTTTATGATGTAAGATGCAAAAAACAACGTGTTACCTTCCAAGTTGCTGTGTCGACCTAGCCTGCTTGGCGAAATCACTTGTTTGGAAGGAAGACATGACTGAAAGCTGGTGACTAAAGGTTATAAATATTGTCAAGATGAAATTCATACAAATATCCCTATGTCTCTGCATTCAGTTTCCTTTAGAGTCAGCCGTGAATACCATTACTTCACCGACTGCAAAATACGTAGATCAGTACAGTGCTGACCATGATGTCATTCTAAACTAATCCCATCTGCCTGCACATGGTCCATATCCCTCTACTCTCTGCCTGATATGAGTCTGTCTAAATGCCTCTTAAATGTTACTATCATTTCTGCTTCTGCCATTTTCCATGGCAGCACAATTCAGGCACCTGCTACCCTCTGTATAAAACAACTTTCCTTGCACATCTCCTTTAAACATTTTCCTCTCGCATTAAACCTATGACTCCTAGTTGTCAAAATTTTCACCCTGGACAAAAGACATCCTATTTCATAATTTTATGTACTTCTGTCAGGTTGTTCCTCAGCCTCCCTCACTAGTGAGAGCAATCTGAGTTTGTCCAACCTCTCCTTATCGCTAACAATCCAGGCAATAGGCTGGTAAACCTTTTTTGCAGGTTTGCATATGACAACAGTCTTTCCTTCTCAGCTCTCTGCTGAAGTCCCAAGCAGAAGATATTAAAGAAATTTTGTGAAAAGTTCAATAAACTCTTAAAGCCTCTGAACAGATGATTGACCCACAGTAACATGACATGAACGGAATATTTGTTCACAAGTGAATTAGATGACACATGCATGCTGTTACCAACACACAAGAAGTTGTGAATGACTTGAGATGAAAGAGGTCAGGGAGGTCAATTTTAACTGCAGCTCAACTGTTCCAAATCTTCAGGATCAGCCTTTACTCCCTCCACCACTGAAATAATTCTTCAGTGCCCTGTATCCTATCACCAAACAGGCCTTATTCACAAATGCATAACCTTTGACAATAGTACTGTCTCTCATTGAATCAGGAATTCAATGGGCCCAATATCCATGACATTTATCCTGTTATAGACAGGCAGGATGCTGGAAGAACACAGCAAGGCAGGCAGCATTAGGAGGTGGAGAAATCAACATTTCGGGTGTAAGAAGAAGGGTTACACCCGAATTGTTGACTTCTCCACCTCCTGATGCTGCCTGGCTTGCTGTGTTCTTCCAGACTCCTGCCTGTCTGTTTTGGATTCCAGCATCTGCAGTTTTTTTTGTTCTAACCATTCATCCTTTTATATCAGCCAGGTCTCCCTGATTGAACCAGAATAATAGTCCCAACTGGGGAGCTCATGTTCTACAAGGTCCAGCTGGCTGACCTCATTACAGTTACTATGATTACTTCCAACATTTTCCAATGACATACGTTAAACTAATATCCCCTAGGGAGTGAAACTGCCATCTTTACCTGTGGTGGCCCACTTATGTCTCCAGACCCCACAGCAATGTGGTTAATTCTTAACTGCTCCCTGCAGTGACCATGCAAGCCACTCAGTTATGTCAATCACAAGAAGGTCTAAAAAAAAATGGAATGACACTGGACAGACCGATCTGGCATTGACTAAGATGCTGTAAATGACAACAGCAAAAGCTGCCCTTTTGATCTCATCAAGTCCTCCTCACTAACATCGGCAGCCTGTGCCCAAATTGGGAAAGAGCTGTCTCACAGACTGGTCAAGTGACAGCCTGATATAGTCATACTTACGGATTCAGAGGTTATACAGTGTTCCAGACCCACTGGCGAGACAGACACAGCAGACATGTTGATAGTAGTATAGAGTTGGGAGGAAGTTATCCTGGGAGTCCTCTACATTGACTCCGGACCTCATGAAGTCTTATGGTAGCTGGTCAGACATGGGCAAAGAAACTTCCTACTGATTGCCATGTACCAATCTCCCTTGGCTGATGAATCAGTACTCCTCCATGTTCAACAACACTTGGAGGAAACAGTGAGGGTCTTAAGGGCATAAAATGCACTCTGGTTGGTGAACTTCAAAGATCAACACCAAGAGTGGCAAAGCAGCATGACTACTGATCAAACTCGTCAGTCCTAAAGAGCATAGACTGTGTCTATGGCAGGTGCCTGACCTGATTTTGACAACCTTCCTGTCACAAATACATCCATCCATGACAATATCAGTAAGGGTGACCACCATACCACCAACAATTAGATGTAAGCTCTGCAGTCCTGCCACATTCAGTGATGAATGGTGGTGGACAATGAAACAACTCACTGGAGTATGAGAGATGTACAGCACAGAAACAGACCCCTCAGCCTAACTCGTCCATGCCAACCAGATATCCTAACGGAATCTATTCCCATTTAAAAGTACTTGCCCATATCCCTCTAAACCCTTCCTATTCATTATATCCATCCATATGCCTTTTAAATGGTGCAATTGGACCAGCCTCCATCACTTCCTGTGGCAGCTTATTCCATGCATGCACCACCCTCTGCATGAAAATGTTACCCCTTTTATATCTTTCCCCCCTCAATCTAAACCTATGCCCTCTAGTTCTGGACTCCCCCACCCCAGGGAAAATACCTTGTCTATTTATCCTATCCATTGCCACTCATGATTTTATAAACCTCTATAAGATCATCCCTCAGCCTCCAATGCTGCAGGGAAAACAATCCTATTCAGCCTCTCCCTGTAGCTCAGATCCTCCAACCCTGGCAATATCCTTATAAATCTTTTCTGAACCCATTTAAGTTTCACAACATCCTTCTAATAGGAAGGAGATCAGAATTGCAAGCAATATTCCAAAAGTGGCCTAACCAATGTCCTGTATAGCCGCAACATGACCTCCCAACTCCTTTATTCAAGGTCTAACCAATAAAGGAAAGTATATCAAACGCTGCCTTCACTTTCCTATTTACCTGCGACTCTATTTTCAAGGAATTATGAATGTGCATTCCAAGGTCTCTTTGTTCAGCAACATTCCCCAGGACCTTACCATTAAGTGTATAAGTCCTGCTCTGATTTGCTTTTCCAAAGTGCAGCACCTCGCATTTTTCTAAATTAAACTCCATCTGTCACTTTTCAGCCCATTGGCCCATCTGATCAAGATCCCATTGTACCCTGAGATAACCTTCGTTGCTGTCCAATACACCTCCAATTTTGATGTTATCTGCAAACCTACCTCCTACGTTCACATCCAAATCATTTATATAATTGACAAAAAGTAGTGGACCCAGCACTGATCCTTGTGGCACTCGACTGGTCACAGGCCTCCAGTCTGAAAACCAACCCTCCACCACAGCCCTCTGTCTTCAACCTTCAAGCCAGTTCTGTATCTACATGGCTAGTTCTCCCTGTATTCCATGAGATCTCTAACCTTGCTAACCAGCCTCCCATGAGGAACCTTGTCGAACGCCTTACTGAAATCCAGATAGATCATATCTACTGCTCTGCACTCATCAATCCTCTTTGTTACTTCTTCAAATAACTCAATCAAGTTTGTGAGACATGATTTCCCACGCACAAAGCCATGCTGACTATCCCTGATCGTTCCTTGCCTTTCCAAATACATGTAAATCCTGTTCCTCAGGATTCCCTTCAACAACTTGCCCACCAGCGATATCAGGCTCACCAGTCTATAGTTCCCTGGCATTTCATTACCACCTTTCTTAAATAGTGGCACCAGGTTAGCCAACCTACAGTCTTCCGGTACCTCACCTGTAACTATCGATGATGCAAATATCTCAGGAAGGGCCCAACAAGCACTTCCCTAGCTTCCCTCAGAATGCCAGGAGAGTTGGAGACTCCAGGAATATCCCTACCTTCAACGATGGAAGAGCCCAACACATCAGTAATAAGTTAAGGCTGAAGCATTGGCAATAATCTTCAGTCAGAAATCTCAATATCCTCTCATGGCCCTCAATATCACAGATGCCAATCTTCAGCCAATTTGATTCACTGCCCATGATATCAAGAAATGGCTAGAGAGACTGGATACTGCAAAGACTATAGGCACTGACAACATTGTGGCAATAGTTCTTAAGACTTGCTGTTTTAAAAAATTCTCAAGGTCAGGTTCGTAGGAGAGTAGTCTGACACAGAACAAACGACCAAGAGGCGAGTCTGCTAGAATATGAGCATTTTATTCCCCGCAGCGTCGCCACAACCAGGTCTCATACTTACAACGGGTCTGGCTTATACTCACTCTACATGTTACCGGAACTGGGAGCCGTCAGTTCTCGTAGAGCGGTTGCCAACAACCCACGCTCGGCGGTTAAACGCAACCCCAGAGCAGACTCACCGAACTGGAGACTTTTCCAGCTGATATACTCTTTTCCAGATATAAACATTCATGTGAACAGCAGAGCAAGGCTAAAAAACACATTCCATTCTGGTTACATACAGATAAGAAGATTCACACGGGACTAAGCAACACCTCCATTCCGGTTAGATTCACACATGTATTGGGACATAATTTTACACCACATGCCCGTAAACTGCAAATTTCAAATCCATTCTGCACTAAAAATAGGCCAGAGTAGTAGGAAGGGATTTACTACGATCACTGAAGCACTTTCGGTAAATACAGTTCAGTAACATTAAAGCAACTTCAGAAGAGCTGCACTGTAGAATTCACAAAAGAGACATGCAGGCATTGTAATAGTGGAACTCACTCCAATAAGTATTAAGGCTAAAGCAGGAAATTAACCAAACAAAACTGTTCTGGCTGGCTTCCCACTTATCACTATCACTTCAAAGATTTTCCACTGGAAATTATGTTAGATGTTCAATATGCATGGAAAAGGATCAAAATAAGGTCAGTTCTTGTGCTCTTTAGAAACAACACTTAAAATAACACAGTGTTACTGAGCAATACACTGGGGTGGGGTACACAGTCCTACATGCTGGGAGGGTAACTGCTCCTGGTTTACAGATTAATTCACGGGTGATCACTGCACCGTTCGCTGTGCTGGTCAGACTATCTGGTTGAGGTTTATAGATAATGCACTGTTATAGTCTGCACAGCTCACTGTGCTGGACAGATATATGGTCTGGAATTATAGATCGATGCCCTGATCTGATCTGTGCAGTATTCCATTCTGGAAAGATTGCTGGTTTGTTTGACCAGTTGTTTTAAAAAATTCTCAAGGTCAGGTTCGTAGGAGAGTAGTCTGACACAGAACAAACGACCAAGAGGCGAGTCTGCTAGAATATGGGCATTTTATTCCCCGCAGCGTCGCCACAGCCAGGTCTCATACTTACAACGGGTCTGGCTTATACTCACTCTACATGTTACCGGAACTGGGAGCCGTCAGTTCTCGTAGAGCGGTTGCCAACAACCCACGCTCGGGGGGTAAATGTAACCCCGGAGCAGACTCACCGAACTGGAGACTTTTCCAGCTTTTTATTCTTTTCCAGATATAAACATTCATGTGAACAGCAGAGCAAGGCTAAAAAACACATTCCATTCTGGTTACATACAGATAAGAAGATTCACACGGGGAGGTGTGTAATAAGATTCACACGGGACTAAGCAACACCTCCATTCCGGTTAGATTCACACATGTATTGGGACATAATTTTTAACCGTTTCACCACATTCCACTGCTTGGCCCAATACATGTGTTACATTATGATTCACACATGTATTGGGACATAATTTTACACCACACTTGCTCTCCAGAACATACTGCTCCCCTAGGCAAGTAGCACAGAAGGGTGCATCTCCAGTAACACTCAAGAAGCTTGATATCATCCAGGACAAAACAGCTCATTTGATTGGCACCACATCAACAAGCATCCATTCCATCCACCAATGCCGCTCAGTAGCAGTAATATCTACCAAGTATAAAATGCCCTGCAGAAATTTTGCCAAAGATTCTCAGACACCACATGCACTTCCATCTAGAAGGACAAGGGCAACAGATACATGGGAATGCCACCCCTTGAAGTTCCCCTCCAAGCCACTCCCCATCCTGACTTAGAAACATATCACTGTTCCTTGTAATTTGCTGGATCAAAGTCCTGCAACTCCCTCCCTCCCTAATGGCATTGTGGGTCTGTGTACAGCCCAGGGTCTTCAGTGGTCAAGGAGGGAACTCACCACCACCTTGTCAATGTGGATGCGTAACATCAAGCTAACTTGTTCCTTTTTGTCACCTTTGATATTTTCCAATATTTTAAAACTTTTCCTGCATCACAATATTGCAGAAAATTAAAACCAAGGTCTCAACAATCTCACTTGGCCCTTCTTCTAAGATACTAGGATGATACCCAGCAGGAGCTGAGGACTTTTCAGTCCAACAGTTTACTGAGTACCACTGCCCTAGTGATTGCAACTTTCTTGAGTTCCTCCCTTCCTTTCCCTGATTTGTAACTATTTTTGTTGTGTTACTTGTATCCTTTAGAGTGATATCAATGCAAAATACTTGCAATACTTGAATTAATCAGTCGTTGCATTATTTTCCATTATTAATTCTTAAGCTCAGTTTCTCTCTGACCATCTCTGACTTTGTTAACTTTTTTTGCAATATGCCTTGAGAGTCTTGCTGCTGGTTTTTATTTTTCTTTCTTTCAGGAATAAAAGAATGACTAGGGTAGGAATAGGTCCAGTCAAGGATAGTAGTGGGAAGTTGCGTGTGGAGGCTGAAGAGATTGGGGAGACACTGAATGAATACTTTTTGTCAGTATTCAATCAGGAACAGGACATTGTTGTCAATGTGAGTACTGAGTCACAATTAAGTAGAATGAATGGCTTTGAGGTATGTAGGGAAGAGGTGTTGAAAATTCTGGAAAGGGTGAAAATAGATAAGTCCCCTGGGCCTGATGGCATTTATCCTAGGATTCTCTGGGAAGCAAGGGAGGAGATTGCAGAGCCATTGGCCTTAATTTTTATGTCCTCGTTGTCTACAGGAATAATGCCA
>NC_057732.1:56707520-56754199 GCF_004010195.1 Chiloscyllium plagiosum
CTTGTCAAAGGCAGTATTAAAGTCCATGTAGACAACGTCTGCCACTCTGCCCTCATCAATCTTTTTGATTACATACTCAAAACAACTCAATCAAGTTCATGAGACACAATTTCCCATCAACAAAGCCTCACTGACAATTCCAAATCAGTCCTTGTCTCTCCAAATGCACGTAAATCCTAACTCTTGGAATCCCCTCCAACAACTTACCCATCACTGACATCAGACTCACTGATTAATAGTTCCCAGGCTTCTCCTTAGAGCCTTTTAAAAATAAAGACACACCATTAGCCACCCTCCAGTCCTTCAGCCTCTCAAGTGTGGCTATAGCTGATGCAAATATATCTGCTAGGGGCCACACAGTTTCTTCCCCAACTTTCCACAATGTCCTGGGATACACTTGATCAAGTCCCAGAGATTTATCCACCTTTATCTTTTTTAAGATCTCCAGTACCTCCTCTTCTGTGATGTTGTCTGTTTTCAAGATATCAATACTGATTTCCCTGAGTTGCCTAGCCTCCCTATCTTTCTCCACATTAAAAACTGATGTGAAATATTTATTTTGTATTTCTCCCATCTCTTGTAGTTCCACACATTGATGACCTCATTGATTTAAAGTGGCTCTATTCTCTTCCCAGTTGCTCTTTGCTCTTTTGGATTCTCCTTAATCTAATCTGCCAAGACCATCTCGAACTCCATTTTTTGCCCTCCTGATTTCCCACTTAAGAATGTCCTTACTCCCCTTATACACTGCAAGAGAATAATTTGATCTCAGTTGTTTATACCTAACATACCTCCTTCCTATTTTTGGCCAGAGTCTCAATATTTTTATCCATTGTTCCTGACTCTTACTAGCCTTACCCTTTCCTCTAAGTCAGACATATAAGGTAACGCCTCTGAACTCTTATTATCTCACTTTTGAAAGCCTCCCACTTACCAGCCATTCTTTTACCTGCGAAAGACTATTTGTGTCGTGCCTTCAAAATTTGCCTTAATCCAATTAAGAAATTTAATTTTTATATAAGGCCTATCCTTTTCCATAACTATTTTAAAACTAATAGAATTATGATTATTAGTCCCAAAGAGCTTCCCCAATAACACTCCAATCTGCCTTATTTCTCAAGAGGTCAGGTTTACTCCTTGCCTAGTATGACGTCTTCATCTTGATAAAGAAAACTTTCTTGAACACATTTAACAAGTTCCTCACGTATGGAGTCAGCTATTATGAGGGGGCATAGCTTTAAATTAAGGGGGGTGTAGGTATAGGACAGATGT
Source organism: Chiloscyllium plagiosum (assembly GCF_004010195.1). Taxonomy (NCBI): domain Eukaryota; kingdom Metazoa; phylum Chordata; class Chondrichthyes; order Orectolobiformes; family Hemiscylliidae; genus Chiloscyllium; species Chiloscyllium plagiosum. The sequence continues at coordinate 56,708,793 of NC_057732.1, forward strand.
TAGGGGTAGATTCTTTACTCAGCGTGTCGTGAGTTCATGGAATGCCCTGCCAGTAGCAGTGGTGGACTCTCCCTCATTATGGGCATTTAAGCGGGCATTGGATAGGCATATGGAGGATAGTGGGCTAGTGTAGGTTAGGTGGGCTTGGATCGGCGCAACATCGAGGGCCGAAGGGCCTGTACTGCGCTGTATTCTTCTATGTTCTATGTTCTAGTCTTCTCTCGTACTCTAATTTTTTCTTTGTCCAATCTTTTGACCTGCTGTCATTCCATAATGATATAATTTTCCTTGATGTTTGATAATGTCTTTTCATTCTTAACCATGGATGGTTGGTTCTTCTCTTGGATTTTATTTTATTTTCTGTACTCATTTCCAGCATGTGGGAGTCACTGGCTAGGCCAGCATTTATTGCCCATCTTAATTGGCCAGAGGGCCGTTAAGTGTCAACCACATTACTGTGTGTCTGGAATCATGTAGACCAGACCAGGTAAAGATGGCAGATTTTCTTCCCTAAAAGATATTGGTGAAGCAGATAGTTTTTACAATAATCAACAATGGTGACTTGATGAATCCAATTTTTTTTATTCCAGATTTTTATTGATTTCAAAATCTGCCAGTAGTAGGATATGAACACATGTTTGTAGAATATGAAAGATTATGAAAGATGAAATATTACCAGGGGTATGCAGGAATGTAGAGTTGAGGTTAAAATCAGATCAACTATTGTCTTATTCAATAGTGGACCAGGCTCGAAATGCTGAATTGCCTACTCTTGTCTCTTGTTCATATGTTTGTATTATCCTGAAGATCTGGATTACTCATTCAGTGACATTCCCATTACCTACTGCCTTTATTGGCAGTAATGTATCTTTTAAATTTTTATTTAATCTATTAATTAACCCTGATAAACAATACCAAGTCTAGTGCAGCCTGCTTTCTGATTAGTTTCGGGAACAATTTATGAACTTGTCTGGACTACCTTTGCCTTCTGATTTTTTCAGTCTCTTTGTAAAATGTCCATGAGTATTATCATTGCCTCCTCAACAAGCTCACATTATTTGTTCTGGTATACCTCACCCTACTGCATGGTTACTGTTAACGGGCCTGCGTCTAATCTTAATTCCCCGAGCTTAGTCCATTTGTGTATTTTGTTTTAAAGTTGTCACTAATTAACAGAACCATCCTTCAATCTATTCCTAGCTTCCTGTCATTTCTAAATGTCATGACCCAGTCAGTATTCAATTCCTGATATATGGCACCCGATAGCTCTTTCTCTGTAATGCATGAGAAATCATACTTACCTTTGCCTATCAGTGCTCTCAGTTCTTCTATTTTATTTTCTATATTGTATGCATTCAGATAGATCCCTTATTTTTCTCCTTTCATTTTTTTTTAACCTCTAACCTTAACTGCTATTAGTCTTCAATTTGTACTCTGTATCTCTTCTTGGCATGGTCTGGGGATTATTACCCATATTAATACATTTCTTCCTTGTTTCATCTCCACTCTTTGATTTACCTATTTTTTCCCAAATCTGATCCCTTGCCCTACGATTTGGTTTAAAATGTCCTTACTTCCCTAATTAAGCAACTTGCTGGGCACCTCTCCAGCATTAGTCTTTGAGCAACAGCTGACAGATCTCGATCCCACATCCCAGAAATCATCAAAGCAAGGTGGCCTGCACCTCATTCGCAACATTTCAGGTCATTCAGGGGGAAACCTTGTAAAGGGACTCTGGTCAGTGGGAAATCTCGTAAAGGGACTCTGGTCAGTTGGAGTCCCATCACTGGACCCTGCTATCACCATTACATTCCGTAAATATCAGCTGAGATGTTTTCAGGATGATGGCTGATAGCTGCAGTGTATTGAGTCAGTATAAATGATGATTGGAAATGGAAAGTTATTTCATTTGAATGCACAAAGGGTCGTAGAAGGTCAGATTATAAAGTCATGAAACAACATTCAATACCCAAGATAAAGAAGAACGTTCCCTCGGTCGTGTATTACAATTAAAACTGTGATCAGTGAGTTGGTGAATATATCTTGCCTGTAAATTCAGTTTTGCTGCTTTTTATGTGAGATCTTCTAAAATTATCTGACAAGCCTGAAGAACTTCAAGGTCAAGATATCCGTCTGAGAGCCAACCCACTTTACATTTATTGCTGAATAGAAACCAGTTCCTCAATGGTTTAAATCTCTAAAGGGCATGTTTGTGACTGGTTATTACTGAAACCAATTTTATTGCTGTTTTTCACTCTGCCACAGTGCACTTCACAAAATAAAAATAAAACTAAATTTCTTTGTTCAAATCTGAAGATTATCACACAAGTGATGTCAACATGTGGTTGGGAAATAATTGACGTCCTCCCTATTTACTACAGCAATTGACTAGGTTTATGTGGTCTAAAATGGTAGAGGAAAAGCACACTGTAGTCTCATAAGGAGAGGTTTTTGACTTAAATTTATTGCATGCAGCAATCCGGTACAATTTACGTGAGTAAGATAGACATTGTTACCATTCTAATAAGGCAATTAGGAGACCGAGGAAAATAGCATGACCCTTTTGAGATCAACAGCTGTTCTGCCTTTCCATACCCAAATCCTTGTGGCATCATCACATTGGTCTTCAGCATTAACCCTTTTAAATTTACAAATCTTATCCAAGCTGTCGCCAGTAGGATCTGGGGGTGTTGGAGAGGGTACAGAAATGTTGCCTGGTTTGGACCATATTAGCTAGGAGGAGAGATTGGTTTGTGTTCACTTAAATGTCGAAGGATGGGGGGTAATCTGATAGAACTTGACAAAATTATGAGAGGCGTGGATAGAATGAATAGTCAGTCTTTTTCCCAGGGTAGAAATGCCCATCATTACCATTACTAGGTTTAAGGTAAAAGGGAGAAAGTTTAAAGGAGGTATGAGAGGCAGAGGATAGAATGTGCAGCCAGAGTAAGTGGTGGAGGTTGATGCAATAGTAATGTTTAAGAGGCATCTTGACAGATATATGAAAATAGGCAGGGAATGGAGAGAAATGGACTGCATAGATGTTACAGAAGTTTAGGAAGGCATCGTGTGTCAGCACAGTCTTAGTGGGCCAAAGGGCCTGTTCCTGTGTTATACTGTTCTTTGTTCATTAAAAGATGATTGGTGCTTTTCAGAGCTATTCACTTGTAATGTTTGTCCTTGTTTAATTTAAATTTACAAAATGTCTATATAATTCTTGATGGCAAGTTATTTGCATTATAAAAGAAAAGACATGATGAATTTAATCAGCAGATTGAATTGCTGTGTTTGGGTTATATCTGGGCTCCTTGCTGCTTTTAGCTCTGTCTGGAGCAGACACTGTCATCACTCAGTTCAGCTGTGATTATTCACACTTTTCAATGAAGAAAAATTAAACTCCCACTCAGTGAAATTTCTCAACTCTTTGCATCAATACATCTTGAGCTACCAATGTCTGACATTTAGTGAGATGTATCATCTGTGAGACAGGCTTATCTGCTACCGGCCAGTATGTGTCAATATTTAAACAGTTCACAATTAGATTTGTTGCCTCCATACTGGATAAATGTTGCTGGTCTGTTGAAGCTGCTAGTACTTAAAAAAATGATGATATTGACTGTAAAATTGGATCCCTCGTCCACCTTAATTCCAGCCACACTCTCCCCCTCAGTTGCCACCCAACCAAATGTGAAGCTCTGTAGCCTACAGTGCACAGCATTAATTATTTTGAAAAAAAAGAATTAATTTTGGAAAGGAAGGTAAAGAAGCCTGTTGAGGTTGTTAAGATTCTGTAGGTTCAGAGACAATGGCCATGGGAGAGTTTGATGATGTATTAATGAACAAAATGTGTCTTGACTTGCTGCCGAGAACCTCCGAAGTTGAAGCTTCCTTCATGGTCAGGCTGGTTCAACCTTTATAGTAGGCCTGACAGTTTGAACAACATCAGCCATTATTCAAGTTTGTGTTCAGATAAGACCATTAGAGTTTGGAATAGAATTAGGCCATTCAGTCCATCGGGTCTGCTATGCCATTTGTTTTTGGCTGATATACTTCTCATTCCCATTCTCCTGCCTTCTCCATGGATCCTTTGAACCCCTTACTAATCACGAACCAATCCATCTCTGTCTTTAAACACACTCAATGACTTGGCCTACACAGCCTCTGCAGTAATGAGTCCCACAGGTTTGTCTTCCCAACTGCCAACTAAACTTGCATGTTAACTTTAAAAGAATCCTGAACCAGGACTTCCAAGTCCCTTTGTGTTTCAGATTTCTAAAGCTTTTTCCCCATTTAGAAAATAGTGTACACCTTAATTCTTCCTACCAAAATGTATAACCTCGTACTTTCCCACATTCCCTGAGCATGTCCAAGTCCTTCTGCAGCTTCCCTGCTTCCTCAACACGACCTGTTCCTCTACAATCTTTGTCTCATCTACAAACTTAGTAACAATGCCGTCAGTCCCTTTGTCTAGATTGTTAATATATAACATGAATAGTTATGGTACCAACGCTAATCTCTGCAGGACCCCAGTAGTCACCAGCTGCCATCCTGAAAAAGACCCCTTTAGCCCTGTTTTGCTTTCTGCCAGTAGCCAGTCACCTATCCATGCCAAAATCATGCTCCTAAACCATGGGCTCTCAGCTGAATTTGCAGCCTCTTGGCAGCACCTTGTCAAAGGTCTCCTGGAAATCCATCTAACTTGCTAATTACCTCCTCAAAGAATTCTAACAAATTTCTCTGGTGTGACCTCCCCTTGATGAAGTTGTGCTATATCAGTGTTCACTGAGGAGAGGTTAATGATGAATGTTGAGACTAGTGATAGAAGTTTGTTTAGTCTGGATTACGTTGAGATAAGGAGGAAAGATGTGTTGGGTAAGCTAAAGGATATTAATGTGGACAAATCCCCAGGACCGGATGGGTTCTGTCCGAGGTTGTGAGGGATGTGAGAGAGCCCTGACAGATATCTTTGTAGCATCCTTAAACACAGGTGAGGTGCTGAAGGACTGGAGGGTTGCTAATGCTGTCCCCCTGTACAAGAAGGGTAGTAGGGATATTCCAGGTATCCGTGACTACCTGGTCAGGTCCACGCCCCCCCAAAAAACATCCCACCCTCCTGTCCTGGCACCCTCCCCTGCCACTGCAGGAATTGCAAAACGTGCACCCACACCTCCTCCCTCACCTCCATCCAAGGCCCCTTCCACATCCATCAAAGTTTCACCTGCGCATCCATCAATATCATTTATTGTATCCGTTGTTCACGATGCAATCTCCTCTACATTGGGGAGACTGGATGCCTCCTAGCAGAGCGCTTCAGGGAACATCTCTGGGACACCCCCACCGCCCTGTGGCCCAACATTTCAACTCCCCCTCCTACTCAGCTGAGGACATGGAGGTCCTGGGCCGCATCCACTGCCCCTCCCTCACCACCCGATGCCTGGAGGAAGAACGCCTCATCTTCCACCTCGGAACACTTCAACCGCAGAGCATCAATGTGGACTTCACCAGTTTCCTCATTTCCCGTGCCCCAACCTTACCGCAGTTCCAATCTTCCAGCTCTGCACTGTCCTCATGACCTGTCCTACCTGCCAATTTCCCTTCCCACCTATCCGGTCCATCCTCCCCTCTGACCTATCACCTCCATCCCAACCCCATTCACCTATTGTACTCTTTGCTACATTCTGCCCAGCACCCCCCCCCCCACCTTATTTATCTCTCCACCCTGGAGGCTTCCTGCCTCTATTCTTGATGAAGGGCTTTTGCCAAAGCATCGATTTTCCTGCTCCTCGGATGCTGCCTGACCTGCTGTACTTTTCCAGCTCCACTCTAATCTAAATTCTGGTTTCCTGCATCTGCAGTCCTCACTTTTGCCTATTCCAGGTAACTACAGACCAGTGAGCCTGACGTCAGTGATGGGAAAATTGCTGGAGAAGCTACTGAGGGTGAAAATCTATTTATATTTGGAAAAGGCTGGGCTTATCAGTGGTAGGCACCATAATTTTGTGCGGGGGAGATCGTGCCTTACCAACTTAATAGAGTTCTCTGAGAAAGTGACCAAGTTGTTAGATGAAGGAAGGAGTGTAGATGTCATACACACGGACTTTAGCTGTCATATACATGGATTTTAGTAAGGCATTTGTTAAGGTTCCCCATGGTAAACTAATGGAGAAAGTGAAATCACATTGTGTGCAGGGCATTCTAGTTAGTGGATAAAGAATTGGAGATAGAGTAATAGTTGAAGGGAATTGCTCAAAATGGAGAAAGGTGACCAGTGGTGTTCCACAGGGGTCAGTGCTTGAACCACTGTTGTTTGTAATATACATAAATGATCTGGAAAAGGGCACTGTTGGTCTGATCAGTACATTTGCAGGTGACATGAAGATTGGTGGAGTAGCAGAAAGCATAAGGACTGTCAGAGAATACAGGAGAATATAGATATTTGGACGGAGAAGGGGCAGATGGAGTTCAATCCAGACCAATGTGAGGTGATACATTTTGGAGCAAACTGTACTATAAACGGAAGAGACTTGGGAAAAGTTGATGAACAGAGAGATCTGGGAGTTCAGCTCCATTATACCCTGAAGGTGGCTGCATAGATGGATAGAGTGGTCAAGAAGGCATATGATATGCTTGCCTTCATTGGACAGGGTATTGAGTATAAGAGCTGGCAGGTTAAAATTGTACATGACTTTGGTTCGGTCGCATTTAGAACACTGTGTACAGTTCTGGTCACCATATTACCAAAAGGATGTGGATGCTTTGGAGAGGGTGCAGAGAAGGTTCACGAGAATGTTGTCTGGTATTAAAGGTACTAGCTATGAAAAGAGGTTGAGTAGGTTAGGATTGTTTTCATTAGAAAAAAGGAGATTGAGGGGGGACCTGATTGAGGTTTACAAAATCATGAAGAGTATAGACAGGGTGGATAGAGATAAGCTTTTTCCCAGGGTGAAGGATTCAATAACGGGAGGTCATGCGTTCAAGGTGAGTGGTGAAAAGTTTAAGGGGGATACACATGGAAAGTACTTTATACAGAGGATGGTAGATGCCTGGGATGCGTTGCCAGCAGACGTAGTAGAGGCAGGCATGGTAGATTCATTTAAGGTGAGTCTGAACAGGTGCATGAGTAGGTGGGGAGCAGAGGATTACAGATCCTTAGGAACTGGGTGATAAGTTTAGACAGTGTATTTGGATTGGCTCAGGCATGGAGGGCCGAAGGGCCCGTTCCTGGGCTATAAACTTTCTTTGTTCTTTGTTCTTATTCTTTCTATTAGCCTATTTTACCATGCACTTCCAAGAACTGCACAATCTCATCCATAATAACGGGCTTGAGAATCTTACCAAAATGGTTGACGTCAGGCTAATTGGTCTAAAGTCTTTTGTCTTCTGCCTCTGTCCTTTCTTGAACAGAGTTGTTAGATTATCCATTTTCCAGTCCACTGGGACCATCCCTGACTCTAGTGACTCCTGAAAGATCACCACTAATCCCTCTACAATCTCCTTGGGAGGTGGAGAAGTCAATGTTTCAGGTGTAAACCCTTCTTCTGGTGAAACCTTGACTTGTTCACCTCCTGATGCTGCCTGGCTTGCTGTGTTCTTCTATCCTCCTCCTTGTCTGCCTTGGAATCCAGCATCTGCAGTTTTTTTGTCTCCACAATCTTCTCAGATATCTCCTTCTAAACTCTAGGGTGTAGTCCATCTGGCCTGAGTAATTTATCCACCGTCAGACCTTTCCACTTCCCTAGCACCTTCCTCTTCGTGATGGCTAGTACACTCACCTGTGCCCCCTGGCTCTCTTGAAGTTCTGGTATGCTGTTGGTCTCTTTCACTGTGAAAATTGAAGCAAAGTACCTCTTCAGTTCCTCTGCCTTTTTTTTGTTCCCCATTATTACTTCTCCAGCCTCATTTCCCAATGGTCCAAGGTCCACTCTTGCCTCTCTTTTACCTTCTAGGTATCTAAACATTCCCTGCCAATCTTCTTTACATTAGTAGCTAGCTTACTGTCATATTTCATTGCCTCCCTCGTTTACTGCTTTTCAATTTAGCCTCTGTTGGTGTTAAAAGGCTTTCCAATCATTTGGTTTCCCATTATTCACCAGAGTGTGTTTAGTGTGTTTTCATACATTGTATGTTTTTATAAGGCATATTATTACAGTATGGGATAAAAAGCTTTAATATGAATTTCACACAAAATAAGAAATGAGAGCAGGAGTTGGCCACTTGGCCCCTTGAGCCAGCCTCTCCATTTAATAGGATCACGGCAAATCTGCCCCAGGCCACAATTCCTCATTTGTATGAGCTCTTCATGGCCTTCAACTCCTCCACATTTCAACAATCTATTGACCTACGCTTGTGATACTTTCAGTGATCTAGGCTCCACAACTCTCTGGGATAGAGAATTTGAGACATTCACTACCATTTGAGAGAAGAAATTCCTCCCCTTATTCTGTAACTCTGTGAATTGGTGGAAACATCTTCCTAGCATTTAATCTGTTGAACCAGCTCAAACTTTTGCATGTTTCAATATGATCATCCTCATTCTTCTGAACCCTAATGAATAAATACCTAACCTGTTTACTCATTCTTGATAAGTCAACACCTTAATCCATGAGTCAGTCAGGTGAATCTCTTTTCAGCAGCCGTTAATGCCAGGATATCCTTTCTAAAATACAGACTGTACATAGTACACCAGATACAGCCTCATCAACACTCTGCAATAACAAGACTTCCCATTTTTAAAATTCCAACTTTTTGGAAAAAAGTTCCAACTAATTTGCAAACAAGGCCAAAATTCTTTTCTTTCTAAATTATTTACTGCACAAGTATGCTAACTTTGTGCTTTATAAATCTTACTGTGCTGCACTTTTTGGAGCCTCTCTCTATTTAAGTAATAGTCTGCTTTTTGATTCATGACCTCACAGTTTCCCACATTAAACCTCATCAGCCAAGTGTTTGCCCACACACTCTACCTGGAGAAAGTGAGGACTGCAGATGCTGGAGATCAGAGCTGAAAAATGTGTTGCTGGAAAAGCGCAGCAGGTCAGGCAGCATCCAAGGAGCAGGAGAATCGACGTTTCGGGCGTAAGCAAGGGCTTATGCCCGACACGTCGATTCTCCTGTTCCTTGGATGCTGCCTGACCTGCTGCGCTTTTCCAGCAACACATTTTCAGCACACACTCTACCTCTCTATATCCCCTTCAAGGTTTCTTATGTCCTCATTGTGACATGCCTTTCTTTCTATTTATGTGTCTTTAGCAAATATATTACACTCTGGCCCTCCTGCGAGCCATTTAATAGTAAATAATTAAAGGGCTAGGACTGATCCTTGTGGCACTTCACTAGTTATGGCTTTCCAAACTGAAAAAGACCCATTAATCCCAATGCTTCCTTTTTTGTGTGTTAACCAATCCTTAATCCATGCTAATAAATTCCCCCCAACACAATGAGCTCCAATCTCGTACAATAGCCTTTTCTATGGCAATTTGTTAAATATTTTCTGGAAATTCAAATACATTACATCTATTTGTTCCCCTTTATCAACTCGGCTTATTATAACATCAAAGAACCTTAGCAAATTTTATCAACATGATTTGGTTTTCAGAAAACCTGTTTGACTGTGTTAAGATTTTCTAAATATCCTGCTATTTCTTCTTTAATAAAGGACATGAGTATGTTCCATTGCATTTAGGACAATTATGAAGCTTTTGGGGTGTATTTGATTTATTCGGTACAGGTGTGTTCGCTGCATTTGTGCACAGTGGCGCTGTCAGGTTTGAGCTTGATGTGTACATAAATGGAGAATGCAGACACCAAACAGTTCAGTTTGAGGTGAAGGACTTGGAGAGGGTGAGGGTGTTGGTAATTGCCCAGCTCCTGTACTGAGGCATGCAGCAGCTAATCTAGCCTTTGGTAACCTTGAATAACTTTGATTTACTTGTTAAATTCAATCTTCCCTATTTGTTGTACACTATCTGAAATTACTGATATTACTCACATATTCTTTTACAGTCTTTTACTGTCATTTTGAACTTACAGGGTATTTGTCAAGTTTGAGCATTTTAAAAAAGATTTGATTTGTCCCAGGGTAGGAGATCTGGGTTGAGAAAAAAGGAGAGCAACACTATTTGCGTGATCATTCAGAAAGTTAGGGGATGTGGGATACAGGGAAAGTTGGCTGTCTGGATACAGAATTGGCTGGCCGAAATAAGACTAGGCAAAAGTGAGGACTGCAGATGCTGGAGATTTAGAGTTGAAGGTGTAGTGCTGGAAAAGCGCAGCAGGTCAGGCAGCATCCGAGGAGCAGGAGAATCGACATTTCGGGCATAAGCCCTTCATCAGGAAGAGGCTGAATGAAGACAACTAGTGGTTGTGGATGCAAAGTATTCCACCTGGAAGTCGGTGAAGAGTGGTGTCCCACTGGGATCTGTTCTTGGGCCTCTGCTCTTAGTAGATTTTATAAATGACTTGAATGAAGAAGTGGAAGGGTGGGTTAATAAGTTTGCTAATGACACAAAGGATGATGTAGATAGTGTCAAAGACTGTTTGGAGGTTACAAAAAGACACTGACAGGATGCAGAGCTGGACTAAGAAGTGGCAGATGGAGTTCAATCTGGATAAATGTGAAGTGATTCATTTTGGAAGGTCAAATTTGAATGCTGAATATAGGGTTAAAGACAGGATTTTTGGCAACGTTGGGGAACATTGGTATCTTGGGATCCACATACATAGATCCCTCAAAGTTGCGGCCCAAGTTGATAGGCTTGTTAAGACAGTGTATGGTGTTTTGGCTTTCATTAACAGGGGGATTGAATTTAAGAGCTGCGAGGCTTTGTTGTAGCTCTATGAAATCCTGGTGAGACCACACTTGGAATACTGTGCCCAGTTCTGGTCGCTTCATTATAGGGAGGATGTAGATGCTTTAGAGAGAGTGCAGAGATCTATCAGGATGCTGCCTGCATTAGAGGGCTTGTCTTAAGAGAGGCTGAGTGTGCTTGAGCTTTTCATGCTGGAGAGAAGAAGGAAAAGAGGTGACTTGATAGAGATGTACAAGGTAATGGGAGGCAAAGGGAGGGTAGATAGCCAGAGACTTTTCCCCAGGGGAGAAATAGCTGTCAAAAGGAGGCATAAGTTTAAAGTGATTGGAGGAAGATATAAGGGAGATGTCAGAGGTAGGTTCTTTACACAGAGAGTGATGGGTGTGTGGATTGCACTGCCAGCGGTGGTAGTAGAGTCAGAGACATTAGGGATATTTAAGTGACTGCTGGACAAGCACATGGACAGCAGTAAATTGAGGGGTTTGTAGATTAGGTTGATCTTAGATTAAAATAAATACTCAACATCGTGGGACGAAAGGCCTGTACTGTGCTGTACTGTTCTATGTTCTATCTTCTATAATCACAATCCAATTTATTTTTATCTTTAACCAAAAAGAAAAGCTCCTCTTCAACTTTAAGGTTGTTTATCTGTTGGACAATGTTCACCCTGAACACTTCCAGGGTGTGTACAGATATTTCATGAAAGGCAACACTGGATACTGACAGAGAATGTGAATACCTACTTCTATTTCTGAGTCCAGAGGTTCTGAGTCAATTTGTACCAACTATCCATAACTCAAGGACTTAACTTGTAATCGTTCCTGTCTATATTTGCTTTAATGATGGACCGGAGATGGTACTTACTGTACCAGAATGTCATTTATGTTTAGTTTTATTAATCAGAGTAAGGTGAATACATTGCTCACAACTGTGAGATTATGATATTGCACATTAGTGAGCAAGTCAATTTGTCTTTAAAATAGATATAGCTTTAAAATGGCTCCCAGAAGTCAATGACTCCCATTGCAGGTTTAATCTGGTAATGGGACTAAATCATGGGACTTATTCCAGGAAGATATTGAAAGAGACTTTTCGAAATTCAATGGACATTTCTGAGGATCAATAGAAGCTGACAGACAGTAGTTCACTTGGAGGTATCAGTAACCATTTCCTGCAAAAACCAACTTATTAACAATCATATGAAGCATGTTAATGATGAGCAGCTTAAATAACTGATTACAAGTTGCCATGTTGACAAGTGTATTTGTGAAGTTTAACTGAGTTTTTGATTGTGTGGTTTTTGTTTGACTTGGTTGATATGTTTAATGTGGGCTTTTTATTTAGTAATGGCTAATAAATGTTGCAAAACCCATTTGTCATTATGATGACATAACTTGTTTTGTTTCTGGCCTTTAAATGTCACTCGCTGTTCTTCCTAAACTGAGGATAATTGCAGAACAGGATTAAAATAAAACATATTGATTTTATCTTGCACCTGAGGTCAGAAAAATGAGCATGTTTGATGAAAAATTCTATGTCTGCCAGCTCTTTTTGATCCTGCACTGATATTCTAATGTGGAGTCACCTGTGGCTTCAATGTATTGTGAGATAGTCAAAGGATTGGAATTGTTTCCTATTTTATTGTTTTTTTAATGGTGGTTGATTAGTGTGAGGGGGAATATTAGTTTGTGCCTACTTTTTAAAATAGGTTAATGAGTGACTCTTAGTTTTTGTGGCGTCGGAAGATTCCAGGTTTGATTCCTGGCTCAGAATATTACCAGCATCTTCGTGATGGGTTAGGAGGTACGAGAGGTAGAAGGCTTTGATAAGGGAATCCCTACGATCAGTTCCCCTGCCTTTGGAGAATATTCCCAGCTATTGACCCATTGACCATTTTACCAGCATCAACATCAGAACAGCCTCTTGCTGTGTTAACTTCAGAATGAGAGGATTCGATTACAGGAGTAGAATTATCTTACTACAACTGTACAAGGTGTTGGTGAGGCCACTCCTGGAGTATTGTGTGTTATTTTGGTCTCCTTATGTGAGGAAGGATATTCAGGATATGGAGAGAGTGCAACAAAGGTTTCCTAGACCGATTCCTGAGGTGGCAGGACTCATGTATGAGGAGAGACTGAATCAGTTAGAACTATATTCACTGGAGTTTAGAAGAATGAGGAGTTGTCTCTTGGAAACCTACAAAATTACAACAAGATTGAACAGGATAAATGTAGGAAGGATAATCCTGATGACCGGGGAGTCCAGACAAGGTTCATAGTTTAAGGATACGGGGTAGATCATTTAGGACTGAGTTGAGAAATTACTTCACCCAGAGAGTGGTGAGTCTGTGGAATTCTCTGCCAGAGAAAGCAGTTGAGGCCAAAATGTTGAATGTTTGAATGAAAGAAATTAGATAGAGTTCTTCAGGGCAAAGGGATCAAAAGGATATTGGGAGACAGCGAGAACAGGGTTCTGAGTGAGATGATCATATTGAATGTTGGAACAGGATTGAAGGGCCAAATGACCTACTTTTGCACATATTTTCTATGTTTCTGTGTGCGGAGAGATCATTAAATACATCAAGATGGTCCCCGGTGACTTATTTTGGAGGGGTGGGACCTGTGCCTTCCTCTCCAGAGATTCTTTCTAACTCACACAGAAGGTCCCACTGGAACCAATAGATGGCCTTAACTGCCAGGGCCTGCCTGACACATCAATGTATCTGTCGTTGGTCTTTTGTTGACCTCTGGGCCAGATACTTGCAAAGGTTGGCGCTCTGTCCTTAGTGGGATGGTGGTCCTAGGACACGGTGATGATAAAATTACTATTGCAGTCCGAGTGTTTTCCTGTACAGATCCAACTCACATTTGATTCCTTCAACAGGACTAGCAACGTTTTGATAAAAGCCCAGCTCTGATCTTTGCCAAACTTGCTGTATGGGAATCCAGGGAAAAAAAACAATGAGTGTCCTTACTTCTGATGGGAATCACTGTTTCTTGGTGTGAGTCAGGTCACAATCAGCACAACATAATCCCCTCCATGTGATGACAATACCATTGGCATGGACTCACATATGGAAAAAAGAGTAGTCAGGAAAGACAGAGAATCAATTCCAACCTTCCACACGATTGTAAAATTAATCAAATAGATCGGAAATGTAAATCTGCAGCACAGTGTGTTCCGGATTAACTAATACAATTTGAGCTGTTCCCATGTCCTTGCAAATATCATTTTCTTACCATATTCTGTTTGTCTACAAAATATAAATGCTTTTGAGAAACAATGTGCATCTCACCACTAGATCCTCCCATGAGGGGAAACATCCTCTCAGCATTTATCCTGTCAAGTCCCTTAAGAATCCTGTATGTTTCAATGAGATCACCTCTCATCCTTCTGAACCCCAGTGAGTAAAGTTTAATCTTTGCTCAGAAGACATATTCCTCCATACCAGAGATCATCCTGATTACCTGCTGAACCTGTGTGCCAGCTCTCAGTGTTTCATGAATAAGTACTTCCATTTCCCCCTATGTTGCAGCTTTCTGTAGTTTTTCTCCATTTAAGTAATATTCTATTCACCACCTTAACCTGTCAATGCATCTCTATAAACTGTTTGAATCCCTCTCACATCCTGCCATTTCACTTACTTTTGTGTTGACTACAAATTTGGCTGCAGGACAGTAAATTCCTTCCTGCATGTTATTATTGTATATTGTGAACAGTTGTGGCCCAACACTGATCCCTGTGGAACCCACTAGTTGGGAAGGTTAAAAGATTAAAGTAAAGGGAAGCAATTCCATGAGGATCCTGAGCAGCATTTACCTTTCAACCAACACCAAAACTGATTCTCTGCTTATTGCTGTGGGAATTATTCGCTATTGTACTGTCTACAAAATAGTAATGACACTGTTAATGTGTTGATTATAACCCATTTTGGAAAACCCCATTGTCGTAATCAGGATAAATCTTTCGATAGTGAATTGGTCAAATAGAGATCTGAAGCAGAGGTGTAACTAGGATGACTACTTGATTCCTTCTGTCAGCAAATCAAGAGTTATACTGGTGACTAACTGAGACCTGGTTTCCTACCTGTCTCCCTATTCTGGAAAACTAAATGATGCTGAAAGAAAATCTGTACCCTTTTAAGACATAGCATATAAAAAATCATTAGACAAAAAGAGTGGGCAATTTGCATAAGCTGAACACATTTGAAAAATCTCGCTGTTTTATGTTTCAGTGCTTCTATCACAACGTAGCAAATCAAATTGAAATAATGATGAATTGATTATAATTGTTCATATTTAGTTCAGGCAGCTTTCTTTACGTGTCTGTCATATTTCCCCAGTTTTGGAAAGCTGCCTATATATAAAGCTTTTCCAGATTGGCTGGGTGAGTTTGGGGGGTGGGGCGGGGCAGTGCAGGAGTGGGTTGTGTTGGGGGATGGGTGAATGGGAGTGGGAGAGTGAGATTGGGGTGGTGGGTGAGTGGGGGGGCATATGGCAGTGTACTTCATTTTCATGTTGTCAGTAGTGAAGGCTGCTGCAGGCAGATTGGATCCTTGGGATTATTTAAATTATTTTTCCTCTTCTTACATTTGACAGAATTTTCCAACCTGCTTTTAACAGCTTGGGAATTGTATTCCTGATCTACCATTGTGATTTTGCCTCCATGCTGTTACTTCACATTATTTTTGTTCAATAATTGTTCAAATTAGTTTGCTATTATAATTGCAAATTATTTTCAAATGTAATTACCCATTTGTTAGATTTTGCTTCTGGGCAAGAGAGCTGAGTATTGAACGCTGAGGACAGCAGCATCGTAGCATCAATGAGTAATGCATTAGTCAAGATCAGGGCAGGTTATGTCTCCAATGTTTTAATTTAAAATGATGACACAGGTAAAATGTAAAAATTCTATTTGACACTTCATCTGGAGGCTCACTAATAATGTTACCTAGTATTGTGACGAAACATCTAAAACCGAACCATCGAACCCAGTGAGCAAACCTACATCCAGCTATTTGACACTAACCAGTACATATTGTAATATAATTCTTATTGCTGTCAGAAATACTTTGTTGAATTTCATTAACATTACTCCGACAGGGAGGGAAGCAGTTTGGCCCACTAAGTCTATGTTCTGTTCTCCAGCTGCATCACAATCAGAGAATCGTTTCATCAAAGAGGGAGGCCATTCATGCCAGCATGTCTGTGCTGGCTCCAAAAGAAGCAGTTCACCTCGTGCCACTCACCAGCCTCTTCCCCGAAGCATAACAATTTTTTTCAAAAAATTAATGACCCAGTTTTTTTAAATTAACTCAGTTTAAGGTGCCTTCACCTCACTCTCCGGCAGTTCATTCCAGACTTTAACCAACCACATACACTCTTCACTGTGCAGGCTTTCCTTCATTCACCTGCATTTGCCAAAGTGACAATTAATTTTGACACGAAATATCATTTCTAGGAACATGATTAGAACTTACAACTACTGGATGTTTCAGTATGCACTTTGTTGAATAAAGGAGTAACCTTTTTAATTCTTCAGTCCTCTGGTGACATCTCTAAGGCCAAGAAAAGTCAAAATAATTAATGTCTTTAGAATTTTTGCTCTCCCTTTCCTCAGTATAAAGACATTTACACTAGTTCATTTTCCAAGTTAGATACACACAACCTATCCAATACTACCACCTTATCAATTTTACATTCTAGTGTCTGAATTTCCTCCTCTTTTCACCAAGA
Organism: Chiloscyllium plagiosum; assembly: GCF_004010195.1. NCBI lineage: Eukaryota > Metazoa > Chordata > Chondrichthyes > Orectolobiformes > Hemiscylliidae > Chiloscyllium > Chiloscyllium plagiosum. Next base: position 56,725,336 of record NC_057732.1, read on the forward strand.
ACTGAGCAACGTCTTCTCTTTTGGTAAAAAGAATGCCAAGTATTGATTTAAATCTACAATTATGCACCCTATCTCCATGTATAAATCCCTTGTTTGATTCCTAATCAGCCTAATTTCTTCTTTAGCACCTGTTTATAAGTTTACTGTTTATAAACCAGTAGATTACTTTGGGGTTCCCTTTAATATTCCCTGCAAGTCTCTTCTCACACTATCTCTTTGCTTTTATCGTTTGCTTTTTCAATGGACCTCTGAACCTTCTATATTCAGCCAAGGTTCTTGGTTGTATTATACACCTGATAACTGTTATAGGCTGTTTTGGCTTCTTCTCAATCTCTACCTCTTTCTTTTTTGACAAGATCCCTCATGGCAGACTGGTACATGGTATCAGGAGGTGAGTTGACAAGATGGATACAGAACTGGCTTAGTCATAAGAGAGAGGGTAGCGGTGGAAGGATGCTTTTTGAAATGGAGGACTGTGACTAGAGGTGTTCCACAGGGATCAGTGCTGGGACCTCTGCTTCACAGGAGGCTCCCAAGCACTGAGGATGTCACCTAGACAGGGGAGGAAACATCTGCAACACAAATTCCCAGCTCGGCGAACAGAACCACCACAACAATGAGCACCCGAGCTACAAATCTTCTCACAAACTTTGAACCTCTGCTGTTTGTGATCTACATAAATAATTTTGAGTAAAATGTGGCTGGTCTAATTAGTAAGTTTGTGGGTAGTACAAAGTTTGGTGGAGTTGTGCACAGTGAGGAGGATTGTCAGACAATACAGCAGGATATAGATCATTGGAGGCATGGACAGAAAAATGTGAGGTGATGCATTTTGGAAGCTCAAATACAGGTGGAAATTATGCAGTGAATGGCAGAACATTTAGGAGTACTGATATGCAAAGGGATCTGGGTGTGCAGGTCCACAGATCACTGAAGGTAGCAGCTCATGCAGATGCGGTAGTAAAAAAGGTTTATGGCATGGCTGCCTTCATTGGAATGAGCATTGAGTATAAGGGCAGACAAGTTATGTTGCAGCTCTATAGAACTTTAGTTAGGCCACACATGGAATATTCCACACAGTTCTGGTCACTGCACTACCAGAAGGGTGTGGATGCTTTGGAAAAGGTGCAGAAAAGGTTTACCAGGATGTTGCCTGGTCTGGGGGATTTTAGCGATGAAGAAAAGCTGGCTATACTGGGTTTGTCTTAATTGGAATGGAGGAGATTGAGGAGTGACCTAATAGAAGTTTATAAGATTGTGAATGGCATAGCTAGAGTGGCAAGTATGAGGTTTTATCCCAGGATGGAGAGGTCAATTACTAGGGAATACAGGTCCAAGGTGTGAGGGGGGAAGTTCAAAACAGATGTGTGAGGTGAGTTTTTCACACAAAGGGAGGTGAGTGCTTGGAACGTACTGCCAGAGGAGGTGGTGGAAGCAGATACAATAGCAGCATTCAAGAAGCGTATGGACGGATACATTAATAGGAAGGGAATAGAGGGATATGGCTTCTGTAAGTGAAGACAGTTTTAGCACAGAAGGGCAAAATGTGTTGCCACAGGCTTGGAGGGCTGAAGGGCCTGTTCCTATCTGTATTATTCTTTGTTTTGTTTGTACTTCTCTTCCGTCATCCAAGGAGCTTTGTATCTCTTTGCTCCATTTTTCCATGTGGTTGGAATGTACTTTCTGCCAAACTTTCCCTTCTTTAAAAACAGTCAACTATTCATTAACAGATCTGTTACCAACCTTTGATTCCAATTTTTCTGGGTCCAATCCATTCTTACCGCATAGAAGGAGCTTTTCCTGCAGTTAATTATTTGTACTCAGGATTGTTCCTGGTCCTTGTCCATAGTCATCCTAAACTGTCCTCAAAACATTCTCTTGCTGGTGTTTGACCTATTTGGCTAGGCTCATTCCAAAATCCATGTTCAGACAGGCCTCTTTTCTCACTGACTGGAAACATACTGGTGCAGAAAATTCTCTTGAACGTAATGTCGAAATTCTTCCCCTTAGCTGTCCCTTTTTAAAGGCCCCTGACCTTTAAGACTTTCACATCATTGTTATGCCATTGCAATGTATACCTCTATAGATGATCCTCATAACCATGCAGATTTGTTTTCTTCAAGGGTGTAAACAAATTCTTTTTCAAATCATTTATTGTCTCTGCTTTCACTTCCCTTAGGGATTGGAAGTAGAATAAGTTCCAGATCATTACCAATTGTTGTATTTTTAAAAAAATTTCAAATCCTCTCTGCATCTCTTTGTATAATACCTTGAATCTTTGATCCTTAGTCGTTGTACCGTCGACTGATTATCTGGACCTGTCATAATCTTTCTCACCTCATTCAATCTTCAATCACCTTTACTTCTAGAAGAACACCATTCCAAACCAGCCTTGTAGCTCAATTCCCTCATCACTGGAACCATTCTAACATTGTAACCCTCTCAAAGAGCCTCACATTTTTCCTAAAGAGCAGGGACCCAGAAAATATCAATCTCAGATTTAAAATTAATAATTAGTCTGGTATCTATTGCTGTTTTCTGTAGAAAATTCCAAAATTCTATCATCTCATGGGAAGAGGGGAGGAGGTATTTAATACTTCACTGGCCACCACAGGTGAAGTGCCAGATGACTGGAGGATCATTAATGTTCCTTTGTTCAAGAAGCGTAGCAGGGATAGGCCAGATAATTACACCCTGGTTGGTTTGACATCAGTGATAAGGAAATTATTGGAAAAAGTTCTGAGGAAGAGGATTAATCAACACATGGAAAGGCAGGGATTGATCAGGGATAGTCAGCACAGATGTGTTGGAGGGAGATACTGTCTAATTGGGTTTTTTGAAAAGGTGACTAAATATTAATGATGAGGGTAGTGCATTTGATGTGGTTTACATGACTCTAGTAAGGCCTTTGACAAGGTCCCACATGGAAGGCTGGTGCTAAATGTAAGAGCCCATGGGATTCAAAGCAAGTTAACCCACAGGATCCAAAGTTGCCTTACAAGTAGGAAGCAAAAGGTGATGGTGGAGGTTGTTTTTATGTTTAGAACCCTGTGACCAGTGGTGTACCACAAGAATGGGTGTTAGGACCCTTGCTGTTTGTTATGTACATTAATGGCTTGGATATGAATGTAGAAGGTATAATGTGGAAGTTTGCAGATGACACAAGAATTGGTGGTAGTGTTACTGATAGTGAAGAGGGTGTCTCAGGCTACTGTCTGATATTGATCAGCTGGTAAATTGGACAGAGCAATGGCGGTTGGAGTTTATTCCAGATTCGGGTGAGGTGATGCATTTTGCAAGGTTGAATAATGGAAAGATTTCCAAAATGAATGGTAAGTCCCTAGGGAGTACTGAGGAAGAAAGGGACCTTGGTGTTTGAGTCCATAGATTCCTGAAGGTGTCAGCACAGGCAGACAGAAGGGATATAGGATGTTGGCCTTCATTACCTGGGGCATAAAATATAGGAGTAAAGAAGTCTTGTTGCAACTTTATAAAGCATTGGTTACACCACAGATGGAATATTGTGTGCAGTTCTGATCGCCACACTATAGGAAGGATGGGATTACAGTGGAGGGGGTGCAGAGGAGATTCACCAGGATGTTGTCTTGGATGAAAAGTCTCAGTTATGAAGAGAGACTGGATAGGCTGTGTTAGTTTACCTTGACACAGAGAGACTGAGGTGGCTTCTGATTGAGCTATACAAAATTATGAGACACATAGACAAAGCAGATTGTGAGAACCTTTGCCTATGGCAGACCTGTTTAAAACCAGAGGGCTTAAATTTAAGGTGAGGACTTGAGTGCTTTTGAGGGGTTCTGATGAACAAATTTTCACCTCGAGGGTAGTCAAAATACGGAATGTGCTGCCTGAGAGGGTGGTGGAGGCAGGTCCTCTCACAACATTTGAGAAGCATCTGGACAAGCACTGAAAATGTCAGGGCACAGTAGGCCATGCACCAAGTGCAGGTCAATGGATTAATGTAGTTTTGTATTTGTGGGTTGGCATAGACATGGTGGGCTATGCTGTATGATTCTATGACTATGTGTCATAGTCAGAAGATGAAGCAAAATGGAACCAGTTCTGGTACTAAAATGATTTAAAAAAAGAGAAAATGCTGGGAATAGTTAGCACTAGAGGAAACATCTGTGAAGAGAGAAAAAGAGTCAATGTCATTGACCTGAAATATTAACTCTCTTCCCAAATACTGCCAGATCTGCTGAGTAGGAACAGCATTTTCCCTTTTGATTTTAATCCTGAATTGTTTGACTTTAACATTTATTTGGTGCACCCTGGTTTTAGATTCCCTAATGGGCAGAAACAGGTTTCTCTGGCGGGAGTATCTTGCAGGTTTTAGTAAGAAAGAAGTATCTTCAAAAATCTACAGAATACTAAATTTCACTGGACCTTTTTTTAAAAACACAACTCATGTTAATTATGTTTAGTTTAGATGTGTAAATGAAAGTTTAGAAACTGAAAGGATGCTTCCTTCTTTAATTTAATTCCAAGAAACGGTGCTGTACACAAAATGCCTTGCAGCCTCAAAGAATCTTTTGGTCATGCCTTGTGATTTAGATAAAAATTGAAACAAATTATGTAATTGCATTGAAGCCTTCACAGCCTGCCTTGTGTAGCTGTGAGTTTTGTGGAAGCAGCTCTGTGCACTCAATGAAGGATGACTTCAGAACCCATTATTATCCAATGATCAAACAGTAAATAAATGAACTACCCCACACCATCCCTGCAAAATGTGTTCATCGATTCAGAACTCAAGTTGCTGAAGTATGTCCTTCAGGTTACTGGATATTGACGTCCTTCTCAAAGTGAATGTTCACTGACCATGAAATTGGAGTGATTTTGGGAAAGATCTAGAAAGCAGCAGTGTTGAAGGGAATGGTCCAGTGATAATGTCACTGGATGATTGGATTCAGAAACCAAGGTTAATATAAATATACAAACAAGGAACAAGAGGAGGCCACTCAGCCCTTCAAGCCTGCAACCCCATTCAACAAAATCACGGCTGATCTGATTTTAACCTCAATTCTACATTCCTGCATATTGCTGATAATCTTTTATTTCCCTTGGTAAGCAAGGATCTATCCACCTCAGCTTTAACAATAATTAATGATTCCACATCCACTGCCTTTTGAGGAAGGGAATTCCAAAGAACACTCAACTATCTGAGAAAAAAAATGTCCTCATCTCTATTTTAAATGGATGCCCCTTTTTTTTAAACTATGACCCTGGTTCTAGATCCTCCCATAGGAGGAAGCATATTTTCCACATTCACTCGGTCAAGTCCCCTCAGTGTTTTGTACATTTCAATTAAGTCACCTCTGTGTTTTAGAATACACATGGACAAAGATGAGAGTGGTCCTAAAGGAAGAGTGCTAAACTGGAGGAAGGCGACGTATAACAAAATTCAATAGGAGCTGGGGCATATGGATTAGGAGCAGCTATTTTGAGGATAGGTCCATATTTGATACATGGGAGGCTTTTAAAGAGTGATTGTTTAGTGTGTATGACAGACATGTTCCTCTGAAAATGAGGGATAGAAATGGTATAATTAGGGAGCCATGGTTGCTGGGTGAAATTGTGGGACTAGCTAAGAGGAAAAAGGAAGCATACATAAGGTCTGGGTGTCTGAAAACAGACGGAGCTTTGAAAGACTTTCGGGAAAGTAGGACTAATCTGAAACGAGGCATTAAGAGGGCTGAAAAGGGGTCATGAAATATCTTTAGCAGACAGGATTAAGGAAAATCCTAAAAGCTTTTATTCATATATATGTTGCAAGAGGGTAACTAGAGAAAGGATTGACCCACTCAAGGACAAAGGAAGGAAGTTATGTGTGGAGTCAGAGAAAATGGGTGAGATTTCTACTGAGTACTTTGTGTTGGTATTCACCGAGGAGAGGTACATGACGGATGTTGAGGTTAGGGATCGATGTTTGATTACTCTAGATCAAGTCAGCATAAGGAGGAAGGAAGTGTTGGGTATTCGAAAAGGGATTAAGATGGACAAGTCCTCTGGTTTGGATGGGATCTATCCCAGATTGATGAGGGAAGTGAAAATGGAACTAGCTGGGGTTTTAGCAGATATCTTTGCAGCATCCTTGAACATGGGCGAGGTCCCGGAGGACTGGACAATTGCTAATGTTGTCCCTTGTTTAAGAAGGGTAGCAGGGATCATCCAGGTAATTATAGACTGGTGAGCCTGACATCAGTGGTAGGGAAGCTGCTGGAGAATACACTGAGACATTGGATCTATTCCCATTTGGAAGAAAATAGGTTTATCAATAATGGGTAGCATTGTTTTGTGCAGGGAAGGTCCTGTCTTACCAACTTAATAGAATTATTTGGACAAGTGACAAAGTTGATGATGAGGGAAAGGCTGTAGATGTCAAATACCTGGACTTCAGTAAGGCATTTGATAAGGTTCTCCATGGTAGGCTGATGAAGAAGGTGAAGTTGCATGGGCTCCAGGGTGTATTATGAGGTGGATAAAGAACTGGCTAGGCAGCAGGAGACAAAGTGTAGTAGTGAAAGGGAATTTCTCAAAATGGAGACCTGTAACCAGTGGTGTTCTACAGGGATCCGTGTTGGTACCATTGTTGTTTGTGATATACATAAATAATCCGGAGGAGTGTATAGGTGGTCAGATTAGCAAGTTTGCAGATGACACTGAGGGTGGTGGAGTAGCAGATAGTGAAGGGGACCGTCGGAGAATACAGCAGAATATATATAGATTGGAGAGGGTGAAGAGGAGGTTCACCAGGATGTTGCCTGGTATGGAGGGCACTAGCTATGAAGAGAGGTTGAATAGATTAGGATTATTGTCAGTAGAAAGACAGAGGTTGAGGGGGGATCCTGATTGAGGTTGGCAAAATCATGAGAGGTATAGACAGGGTGGATAGCAAGAAGCTTTTTCCCAGATTGGGGGACTCAATTACTAGGGGTCACAAGTTCAAAGTGAAGTGGAAAGGTTTAGGGGAGATATGCATGAAAAGTTCTGGGTGCCTGGAATGCATTGCCAGCGGAGGTGGTAGAGGCGGGAATGATAGCATCATTTAAGATGTATCTAGACATATACATGAATGGGCAGGGAGTAAAGGGATATAGACCTTTAGAAAATAGGCAGCAGGTTTAGGTAGAGGATCTGGATCAGTGCAGGTTTGGAGGGCCAAAGGGCCTGTTCCTGTGCTGTAATTTTCTTTGTTCTTTGTTTGTTCTAAAGTTGAGCAGTAAGTAATGAGCACTTGCCTGATCTTTGGGCCTCTGCTTATCCTCTTTTCCTAGTCTCAGTCATCTCTCACTGGAACACCCACCTGTCTGCTATCTTCAGGCTGCAACTTGGGGATTCCAATTCTGTTGCAGGACGTAATCATATACAGAGGAACCTTGATTATCTGGTGTTTGATTAACCGAATTTTGGATTATCCCAACAAGATCGTAAGGTTCCAGTGAGTGGCTAGCTTTGTTATCTGCCATCAATTATCCGGCATTCAATTAACCGAGTGAAACACTGCCCGCCCATGTCCTTCGGATAATAGAAGTTCCTCTGTAATCCAGCAAATGTCTCAGTGCACTTTTGAAGGAATGCTACATTGTCAGAGGTATTGTCATTCCATTGGGATGTTGAACTGAGGTTTTGTTCATGTTTTTGTGTAAAATATCACTTGACATTTTTGAGTAGGGGTAGCAGAGTCTTGACCAATATTTATTCCTCAAACAATACCATTAAGACAATGTATCTAGTATTTACTGTGGACTCTTGCTGTGTATTGTTTGCTGCTCCATTTTCCACATTATGACTATGGAACATTATGATGTATATCCACTATTCCCTTAAGATAGCAGAAGAGGTAGATTAGATTAGATTAGATTACATTACAGTGTGGAAACAGGCCCTTCGGCCCAACAAGTCCACACCGACCCGCCGAAGCGAAACCCACCCATACCCCTACATTTACCCCTTACCTAACACTACGGGCAATTTAGTATGGCCAATTCACCTGACCCTGCACATCTTTGGACTGTGGGAGGAAACCGGAGCACCCAAGGAAACCCACGCAGACACGGGGAGAACGTGCAAATTCCACACAGTCAGTCGCCTGAGGCGGGAATTGAACCCGGGTCTCTGGCGCTGTGAGGCAGCAGTGCTAACCACTGTGCCACCGTGCCGCCCACAGCACGATAAAGTAGTTAAGAAGGCATACAGGATCTGTTGCTTTATTAGCTAAGGCGCCGAGTTTAAGAGCAGGGAGGTGATGCTGGAACTGTATAAAATGTTGGTTAGGCCACAGCGAGAGTTTTGGAATTCACATTATAGGAGGGATATCAATGCGCTGGATAGGGTTCAGAGGGATATTTACCAGAATGTTGCCTGAACTGGAGAGTTTCAATTATGAAGAAAGTTTGGATGGATAGAGTTGTTGCCTTCGAGCAGAGTGGCTTCAGAGGGGACATGATTGCGATGTATAAAATTATAAGGGGCATGGAGACGGTAAACTGGAAGAAACTTTTCAACTAGATTTTTGTGTGTGCGTGTGAGTGAATATATAAAATGATGGAGTGCAGAAATAAAGTTAACGGGCAGAACCATTTCCCCTTGGTGAAGGGTTCAATGTCTAGGGGGCATAGATTTAAGATAATAGACAGAATGTTTACAGCAGACGTGAAAAATATTTTTCAAGCAAAGCATGGTGGAAATCTGGGACTGACTGTTTGTGAGGTTGGTAGAGACAGAAAACCTCATGACATTTCAGAAATATTTGAATGTGTACTTGCAGTGTCAAAACAAACAAGGCAATAGGCCAAGGGCTGGAAAATGGCATTAGAATAATTAGGTGCTGTTTTTTTTGATTCAGTGGATCAAAGGGCCTTTTCTGTGCTGTCGACCTGTCTGACTCTGTGACTGTGATAATGCTTCATTGACTATGAAAGGCATCCTGAAAACATTCCAAGTTTCTCTTTGCAAATTCAAGCCTTTTCCTTTTATTTTGACAAACAATTAAAAGGTTCAAAAATCATGGATTAATCATTCCTGATGGACACAAATGAGAGTTACATTTCAAAATATGTCTTAGGTGCTATTTCAAACTAAGCTGCAAGTTTAGGACAAGGAATTTTAGGTCCAGAGTGACAGAAGAATGTTAAATTCTTATCTTTGAGTTGCCGTGGTTGTGGGGATGTTTGCTGTGCTGGGAGGTTGATTTACAGATGTTTTATCCCCTGTCTAAGTGACATCTTCAGTGTTTTGGAGCCTCCTGTGAAGCGCTGCTATACTGTGTTTTCTGGGATTTATTTGGTTCCGTTCCTGCTGCTTCCGGTTGCTGGTTCCAGTTGGTGATTGTAGTGGCCGGTATATTGGGTCCAGGTCCATGTTTGTTGATGGAGTCTGTGGATGAGTGCCATACTTGTAGACTTTCTCTAGTTGTCTTCTGTTCAGCTTGTCCTATGATCATTGTTGTCCCAGTTGAATTTGTGGTCCCCGCCATCTGTAGCATGGTGTTTAGTGGCTAATTGATGTTTGATTAGATTAGAATAGATTCTCTACAGTATGGTAGCAGGCTCTTCAGCCCAACAAGTCCACACCGACCCTCCGAAGAGCAACCCCCCCCAGACCCATTTCCATACATTTACCTCTTCACCTACCACTACCGGCAATTTAGCATGGCCAATTCACCTAACCTGCACATCTTTGGACTGTGGGAGGAAACCGGGGCACCCGGAGGAAACCCATTCAGACATGGGGAGAACGTGCAAACTCCACACAGACAGTTGCCTGAGGCTGGAATCAAACCTGGTCGTGGATACGGATTGCTAGTTGTCTGCCTGTTTGTCCTATATAGTGTTTTGTGCAGTGTTTGCATGGAATCTTATAAGTTACTTTTATCTCTCACATGATGGGTATAGGGTCTTTTGTCCTGGTGAGTTGTTGTCTGAGTGTGCCTGTCGGTTAATGGGCTGTCATGGATCTCAGTGGTTGGGGATGTCTGGCTGTCCGTTCACAGAGTCATAAAGATGTACAGCATGGAAACAGACCCTTCAGACTAACTTGACCACACCGACCAGATATCCTAACTTAATCTCTTCCCATTTACCAGCACTTGGCCCATATCCCTCCAAACCCTTCCTATTCATATAACCATCCAGATGCCTTTTAAATGCTGGATTTGTACCAGCCTCCACTACTTCCTCATTGCACACACGCACCACCCTCTGTATGAAAAAGTTGCCCCTTAGGCCCATTTTATATCTTACCCCTCTGTCCCAAAACCTATGCCCTCCAGTTGTGGAATCCCCCACCCCAGAGAAAAGACCTTGTCTATTTATCCTATCCATGCCCCACATGATTTTATAAACCGCTATGAGGTCACTCTTCAGCCTCCGACGCTCCAGGAAGAACAGCACCAGCCTATTCAGCCTCTCCCTACAGCACAAATCCTCCAACCTTGGCAACATCCTTGTAAATCTCTTCTGAATGCTTTCATGTTTCACAACAAACGTCTGATAAGAAGGAGACCAGAATTGCATGCAGTGTTCCAAAAGTGGCCTAACCAATGTCCTATACAGCTGCAACATGACCTCCCAACTGCTATACTCAATGGTCTGACCAATAAAGGAAAGCATACTAAATGCCTTCTTCTATCTTAGCTACCTGTGACTCTACTTGCAAGGAACTATGAACCTGCACTCCAAGGTGTCTTTGTACAGCAACACTCGCCAGTACGTTACCATTAAGTGTATAAGTTCTGCTCTGAGTTGTTTTTCCAAAATGCAGCACCTTGCATTTATCTAAATTATACTCCATCTGCCACTCCTTAGCCCATTGGCTTATCTGAGCAAGATCTGAGACATTTTTTAATATAGAGTGGTTAATGTATTGGATTGTGGCATGTCCTAGTTGTTTTGTTTGTCTGCTATGCATCTGCAATGTAGTTGTGGGGATATCTGTTCTTGGTGAAGACTCTGGAGAGGTGTTCTTCTCTTTGTAGATTGGAGTGCTGCAGTGTGTTGTAGCCCTTTATAACAGGGTCCTAATGCAGCTTCTCTTGTGTGTGTGTTGGGTGGTTGCTGTTGTAGTTCAGGACCTGGTTAGTATGTGTGGCTTTCCTGTACATTCACCGTTCTGTGCTTTTTCTACCGTCACATGGGAATGGGAATTGATTGTTGGTTTCCACCTCTCAAGTAAATCTGATCCCTGTGAGCATTGTTTTGATAATCCATGTATTCTCAATCTCTGTTCTCTTAATAATTATGAAAGTGTTGTCTATGTATCTGATCCTGAGTTTGGGTTGGATTTGTTGTGGGGCTGTTTGTTCTAGTCTTTGCATCACTGCTTCTGCTATGAGCCCCGAGATGGGTGAGTCTATAGGTGCCCCATTGATCTATGCATATATCTGGCTGCTTAATATGAAGTGTTGTCAAACACAGGTCCAGTAGTTAGAGTATGCAGTCCTTATTGATTGGTTCCCTGTTTTGCCGTCTGTTCTATTTGTCCAGGAAGTTGCCTATTGTCTCTCTGCCTCGAGTTTTGTCAGTTGGAGCGAATGAGACCACTGCTTCATCTTTGTTTATGTTTATGTTCTTGGCGTTGTCTAGGAATTCTTGTGATGATTGTACGGAGTATTTGGATCTGCTCATAAGACATTTCAGTTTTTGTTTAAGTTCTTTTGCCTGTTTGTGATGGAGTTCCTGGAGGTGCCACCATGGGTCTAAGTGGAACGCCTGGTTTTTGTACCTTGGGTAATGTGTAAAATCTTGGGGTGTTGGTGCCTTCTGGTTTTATCCTTTGTGGGTCAATCCTGGTTATCAGTCTGTTTTTTTTGTAGGTTCGGTAGTGTGTTGTTTATTCTATAAGTCAGCTATGGTGTGCGTTCACACTCCCTCTCTAGGAAGGTGTAGGTATCTGCAAGTAGTTTTGCTGCTTTTTGAATATATTCTGTTGTGTTCGTAATAACCATCATTCTGCTCTTGTTCACTCATACTGTGGTGACCTTGTCATTTTTGAGTGTGTTGAGGGCTTCCCTCTCTTTGGCTTTGAGGTTGTTCAATTTTCTTTTCTTTGTTAGTAAGGGTACAATGGTTTGTCTGACTGTTTGCTGTGCCTCTTTGGTTAGTCCGTTAGTTCCAAGTGTACATTCTGTTGCAGCTAAGGAAGTCTGTTGTTTTTGCATCCCTGTGGTTGTAGTTGAGTCCCTTGGCTAGTACAGCTTTTTCTGTGTCTGTCAGCTATCTGTTGGAGAGGTTTCTAACCCAGGTTTGTATTGTCTTCTCTGCTGTTGGTTAGCTTAGTCATTTTGTCTTTAGTATCGTTCTCATTCTGTATGTAGTTTTGTTCTGTCCTATGCTAATGGCCTGTTTGATTGTTGGGGTCTACTTCTGATTGGTTGTTTTTGAAACAAATGATATTTTGCACGCAACTTATTTTCTGTACCTATGGAGTCTGTTGTGTGCATCACCAATAATCATCGTCATATTGAGTAATAAGTATTATCTGGATTTTGAGTGAGAATTAACTAGAAGAGCTGATTGTCCTCTCTCTGCTGTGCCTAGTAATGTTTCTGATAATGTTCAATGTTGTGGTTATATTTCCTGAAATGGTCAGCAAGTGGAGAACAAGTGGGAAGCTGGGAGGAAATAGTCAAGTGACATTGGTGTAATCCCAGGACCTGTATTTGAGAAAACTCCCAATAAATGAGGAACTCAGAAATTGACTTTTGACACTGCCTTACCTACATAGAACATAGAACATTCCAGCGCAGTACAGGCCCTTGAACACTTGATGTTGTGCTGACCTGTGGAACCAATCTGAAGCTCATCCATCCCAAGCCTTTCCATTTTCATCCATATGTTTATCCAATGACCATTTAAATGCCCTTAAAGTTGGTGAGTCTACTACTGTTGCAGGCAGGGTGTTTCACACCCCTACTACTGTCTGAGTAAAGAACTTACCTCTGACATCTGTCCTATATCTATGTCCTGTCATGCTAGCTATCACTATCTGAAGAAAAAGGCTGTCACTGTCCACCCTGTCTAACCCTCTGATTATCTTATATGTCTTAATTAAGTCGTCCCTCATTCCTTCTTCTGTCTACTGACAACAGCCTCAAATCCCTCAGCCTTCCTCATAAGACCTTACCTCCACACCAGGCAACATCCTGGTAAATCTCTTCTGAACCCTTTCCAAAGCTTTCATATCCTATCTATAATGTGGTGACCAGAACTACGTAATACTCCCAAGTGCGGCCACATCAGAGTTTTATACCTATAAAGTGTTTCTTAAGAATAAGACAGAATCTCATTGAAACAGCTTGAAGGTCAGGCTGGCCTGATCAGTCAGGAACACTAACAGAATATGCTGAAGAAACTCGGCAAGTCTGACAGCACCTGTGGAGAGAGAAATTGAGTTAATGTTTCAAGTTCAGTAACACTTCTTCAGAATGCTATTCTGTTCTGAAGAAGGGTCACTGGACCTGAAACATTAACTCTGCTTTTTCTGCACAGATACTGCCAGACCTGCTGAGGTTCTCCAGAAATTTCTGTTTCTTTTTTATGTCCAGCATCTGCAATTCTTTGTTTTTAATCTACGATCCAGAGTGGAAGCAGGAATGATATTTCTCCTGAGCAGGGGTGTCTAGAACAAAAGTCTCAGGACATGGCATAGATCATTTTACACTGAGTTAAAGAGAAATGTTATTACTTAGGGTATGGCGAGCCTGTGGAATTCTCTACCACAGAAGGCTGTGGGGGCAAAAGAAACGCATAGCTTTCTAGAGGCTGAAGGCACCAAGAGGATTGGACAGAGAAAGAGCAAGAGTATGGCAATGAGAGAGAGAACCAGGCTTTATCACACTGAATGGTGGAGCAGATTTAAAGGGCGGAATGGCTACACCTGCTCATGGTTCCTATGTTTTGATGTGACAAAAACACATTAACTGTTTTACATAACTACCAAACTCTGACATCAGATGGTTGATTATACCATGATTTGAAAGTTATTGGCTTCCAGGTCAGCTCCAGGGAAGTAGTTAAAATGGCAGATAATATACAAAGCCTGAACTGTAACAATTTCTGTCAGAAGTGGGAGGACATTTCAGAAAATGCTACAAGACCATGTTTAATATTGTGATATAAACATAATTCCTGATGAAGGCCATGGGACGCAATTTATATTCCTCCTGGGACATTGGTTGTAGATTATAGGTTAATTCAGTGCTGGCCAGTCATGTCCTGGACTCTAAATCACAATGTGACCTTAATAATGTAACCTCCATATAACAAGAGAAAAATCAGAGATAACAGCAAACACTGAGATAAATCATGCTATGCGATATCTCATTAATGTGGCAGCACCGTACAATCAGCCTGTCGGTTTAAAATTGATGACTTTATATTTTCTGTAATGTCTATTCAGAAACTTTACATTTTCTATAACATCTACTCAGAAACTGTGTTGGTCAATTGCACAACATTAAGTACAGAATTCAAGAACAGGGGCCCAGGAATTGTTGAGCAGATTGAAATAGGAAGTGCGCATAATAGAGGTTTTGGTAGGTAATAAAGAAGAAAAATCCCTAGGTCTGGGTGAGTTGTATTTCAGGCTGTTGTGGGAGTAGCAATGGGGACTCATAGGCTGACCTTTACTCACTCCAGAGTCTAGATTAGAGTGATGTTGGAAAAGCACAGCAGGTGAGGCAGCATCCGAGAAGCAGGAAAATCGATGTTTTGGGCAAAAGCCTTTCATCAGGAACTCCATAGTCTGTCCAACTGTCTTTTTCTCTCTGCGCTCTATCTCCACCTATTGTTTACTTCTTCTCCTCCTTCCCCCCGCCTTCTGAAAGGCTTTTGCCCGAAACGCTGATTTTCCTGCTCCTCGGATGCTGCCTGACCTGCAGTGCTTTTCCGGCACCACTCTGATCTAAACCCTTCTGCATAAATGCCAACTTTTGGCTAGTTACAATCAATTCTGAAGAAGGCTCACTGGACCTGAAATGTTAACCCTGCTTTCTCTTCACAGATGCTGCCAGAACTGTTGAGTATTTTCCAGCAATTTCTATTTTTGTTACAGATTTCCAGAAACTATAGTCCTTTCAGTTTTTGCTTAGGTCTGTAACCTTTGAACGGAAGATGTGTCTAGTCTTCACATGTAAAATTAATTGAAAGGAATCTGTTTCAAACTGATATATAAGAATGTGAGTTTATTGAAAGAATCAGAGAATTAGTCCCAATGATGGCGACTATGAAACAATCATCAGTTGTTGTAAAAAAAAATCCATGTGGTTCATTCATGTCCTGAGAGATGGAAATATGTCCTTTTTACCCAGTCTGACCTCCATTTAAGTCCAAATAGAAACTGATATGATTTACTGTTAACTATCTTCTGCAATGGCCTTAAAGATTCGAGCGCAATTTGGGATGAGCAGCACATTCTGTCTTGCATGATCCAAGGCCTGTTTGGTCATTGACCATAGTCCATCTGCCTGAGTTTGTCCTCTTGAACTATCTCACTCTCATCATAGAATCAAAGAACAGTTACTGTGCGTTCAGCTCAACATGCTTGCGTTTTACCATGTACCATGCACCCCCGAATCTCCTTATCTTCCAGCATTTTCTTACTTTTTTGATGTAAATTTCACTTGAATTCCTCGCTTGAACCTTTCTTCACAATGGTCTGTTTTCAATTGGCTCTGCTCCTTGTGATCACTTGACTTTGGCCTCTGGTAAAAGTATAAATGGTATAATTTTAAAGGGAGTGCAGCACATTACAGACATGGTGTTGTGCTGGCGCTGAAATCATTGAAGGTTGAAAATGATGTTTTCAAAAAAATTCATTCATGAAATGGGCTAGCATTTATTGCCTGTCCCTGTTTGTCCCTTGGGAAGGTGGTTGTGAGTTGTCTCTACTGCAGTTCATGTGCAGAAAAATCGATGTTTCGGGCAAAAGCCCTTCATCACCATTCCTAATGAAGGCGTTTGCCCAAAACATCAATTCTCCTGCTCCTTGGATGCTACCTGACCTGCTGTGCTTTTCCAGCACCACACTCCTGACTCCAATATCCAAATGTCCTAATCCAGCTCTTTTTAAAAACCTGCCAGTTATTTTCTCTAAGATTTCTCCAGTTCCTGGTGAAATACTTATTTAGTATCGCCCCCATCTCTTGCGGCTCCACAGATAGCCTCATTTTGTAAACTTTTACTGAAAGTCAGTTTATAAAAGAATAAGCTTTTATGGCAACTAAGTTTTTATTGCTACTCTTCATTTTAAAAACAAATTCTTTTTTATCATAAAAAGCAAACTTACCTTCTTTGAATGCCAGAGTTGCGTTTAGTGTAACATAACAGGAGCAGTCATGTAAACACTAGTGGATTCTGCCTAAGCTTTTTCTTGTGTTCTTTAAAATGTTTTACTCTATTGTTATTTTATTCTGACATCATAACATTCTTGTGAAAGTTGAGTGTACTTTAGATGAACTGTTGGATTATCCACTCAGCTGAACATGAACAATGCTGCAGTTAAACTGTTTTTAGGATTATACAGTGATTGGAACACAGCGATTAATTTGCTGCGTCTTGATCTGTCTCACTATCTGAAAAAGTCTTCTGTCGACAGAACACATTAACCTTGCAGATCAGTGCTCAGCAAGAGACAACTCTAGTTAAATGTTGGATTGTAAGAATAGGTGGGGGGGGTCTTAGGAAAATACAGTGCTTTATTATGTAGGTTGCACTTCACTGTTTGGCTGGACTCTCTGTCGTCCCCACTGACTGAAACAACTCAGCCACAACCTTATTGAAAGGATTTCTATCCAAGTCCTTACATCACCATATCTGACAATCAAGGAGCTCCTCCCAGCAGCCAGCAGTCTGCTGCAATGATTTGTATCCAATTGTTTACAAAAAAAACTGCCAAAGATGAAATCCATCTGTCCCAGCCCTGAATCCGCCCTGTTCTGTCCCAGCCCTGAATCCGCCCCAGCCCTGAATCCGCCCCAGCCCTGAATCCGCCCCGTTCTGTCCCAGCCCTGAATCCGCCCCGTTCTGTCCCAGCCCTGAATCACCCCGTACTGCCCCAGCCCTGAATCCGCCCCGTTCTGTCCCAGTCCTGAATCCGCCCCGTACTGTCCCAGCC
This sequence comes from Chiloscyllium plagiosum, assembly GCF_004010195.1. Lineage (NCBI taxonomy): Eukaryota > Metazoa > Chordata > Chondrichthyes > Orectolobiformes > Hemiscylliidae > Chiloscyllium > Chiloscyllium plagiosum. Next base: position 56,742,466 of record NC_057732.1, read on the forward strand.
CTGAATCCGCCCCATTCTGTCCCAGCCCTGAATCCACCCCGTACTGCCCCAGCCCTGAATCCGCCCCGTTCTGTCCCAGCCCTGAATCCGCCCCGTTCTGTCCCAGCCCTGAATCCGCCCCGTTCTGTCCCAGCCCTGAATCCGCCCCGTTCTGTCCCAGCCCTGAATCCGCCCTGTTCTGTCCCAGCCCTGAATCCGCCCCGTTCTGTCCCAGCCCTGAAGCCACTACAAATGCAGAAATTACTGGGGAAACTCAGTAGATTTGGCAACATCAATGGAAAGAAACCAGAGTTAACGTTTTGAGTCCAGGGGTGACCCTTCTTCAGAAAGCACCATAGCACTTTGTGTTGGTTTCTCTTTGTGCAGAACACTCTCCCTCCTCTATGTTCTTACTGATCCCATCCTCTGCTCCCAGGTAATCCACAGCAATGGGGGGTATTTCACACCAGCAGAAAACATATACATCAGACAAACAATTTAAGACTTTTTTTAAAATCCAGGTATGCAGGCAGATTGAATTTTAGGTATTAACATAGGAGCAGTGAATATTTCCAGTTCCTGTGACTGTCAGAGCTAGTGCATGAAGATCCTGCAGCAATTCCTTTTCAGTTTGTTAAATTGTCTGATGCTTCATGCACTTCAGGAAGTTTCAGCCTTTGAAGCTTACGTGACTCTGATCTCAGCATTACTTGGGCTGTCTGGCACTCCAGTGCCTCCAGATGTCTGCAAGATGGTCCAGGAACAGCTATTGCAAACGTAGCTAGCAAGTGAGGCTTGTCAACGGAATCTTCTCCCATAACTCAACAACAAGGGCAACTAAAGATGGGCAATAAATGTCAACCCAGTCAGTGATGCCCACATCCAGTTTTACACGGTAAAGCAAAGGATTAGAGATCTTGGGATCGAAATCGATCTCAACCTATACTCAAACCTCAAGTGAATAAGAAGCCTGACTCGCTGGCTTGGAGCTGAGTGTGGAAGATGGGTGTCTAGTGGGCCACTTTTGGTCATCAGAACCTCTGATCTGTACAGAGCACTGGAGTTTGTATCACATACCCAAGGCATGATGATGTGAATAATATATCATCAAAACTAATGTTCAGGTGAACTGTTTATTTTGTTTTGAAATGCTGGCTTTGTTTCACATGTTGTATTGTAAGGGCAAAGTTTTATTTATATCTGAACTGCATCTGAAAAGCATTTCAAAAAACAAATATTTAAAGGTAAAATATGTGTTTCATGCCTTTGGCATTATTGAATGTGAATATTAATCCTGAGTGTAGATTTGACTCAAGTGCTGTAATTATGACAGTGTGTAATGCTCTGAAAAGAATGATTAGATTCTGCTGGTGAATGTCAAGTATGAAGAAAATTATTGGGCCATTTAATAAAGGAAGGCATGGTGTGTGGAAATAATAACCAGCACATCAATCGACAGAAATGAGAGTGGTCTCCAATTTTTTGGCTGATTTAGATTGGATGCTGTAATGCATCTTTCTGAAGCAGGGCCAAATATTACATTTGCAGTTGTCTGAGTTTTTAATTAATAATTATAATTCCATGTAAAAAAGAATAATTTAAATCGCTTACAAACCTTTTGTAATTGCCAGATCAAAAAACATGTTGCAGCCAAAGTATTTTTCAAGCATAATCACTATGACAATTTAGGAAGCACAACAATCAAATTGTACACAGAAAGATCCCATAAATATCACTGTGATACTGGCCAAATAATCAGTTTTAGTGTTATTGGTTGGGGTGAAAATATTAGCCAAGACACAAGGGACAATTAGTTAAGTTCCTTTGAAAACATGCCAAAAGATCTTTTGCTTCAACCCAGACAGGCAGTATTTATTATTGAGTACAGTGAGAGCTAACTTTATCTGATTAAATGATGCACCGAAAAGTGACACTTCTGACAGTGCAGCCCTCCTGTCCCTCTGAAGTGCAGCCCTCCCATATTATGATTCACCATCTGAAACAGCTGAACCATAACTCTTCACACTCCTAGCCAAGCTGTTCCAAAGTACAGCAACAACACTGGCATCTACCCAACAATAAAGAACATTACTCTTGCTAGTCCTGTACACAAAAAGCAGGGCAAAGCCAATCCACCTAATTACCAACCCATCAGTCTACTTGAAATGAGGGAATAGGTTAGCAGCATCTGCTCAGTAACACCCAATTTGGGTTCAATTTAGGCCACACAGCTCCTGACCTCATTACAGACTTGGTTCAAACATGGACAAAGGAAGGAGTGGCTTAGGGAGTAGTTTAGTGGAGGAGATGGCCTAGACTATTAATCTGGGAATGAGAGTCTATTGATGACTGTGAAACCTCTGCCAATTGTCAGAAAACCTCATCTGGCTCACTAATGTCCTTAAGGGAATGAGATCTGTCAGCCTTACCTGGTCTGGCCTACATGTAATTCCAGAACAACAGCAAAATGGTTGTCTCTCAATTCTCTCTGGGCAATTAGGGATGAACAATAAATACTGGCCTGACCAGTGAGATCCACGTACCACAAATGAATGTTAAAAATGAATTCCCATTTAAAAAAAGGCAAGAGCGCCAGCCCTTGACATCAAGGCCACATTTGACTGAGTATAGCATCAAGAAGTCTCAGCAAAACTGGAATCGATGGGAACCTGGCAGAAAACCTTCCTCTGGTTGATGTCTTGCCTGGCAATTGGGAAGATGGTTATGGGTCCATCAGCTTCAGGACATCTCTGCAGGAGTTCCTCAGCGCAGTGTCCTAGGTCCAACCATCTTCAGCTGCTGCTTCAGTGACCTTCCCTACATCATAAAGTCTATAGTGAGGTTGTTTTCTTTCAGCACTATTTGTTACTCCTCAAGCATTAAAGGGCTCTGCGTTGGGAAGGATCTGGATAATATTGTACCTTGAGTTTTTATGTGTTAAAGCAGAATGAATGTCAAAGAAGTGACAGTCAATGTCCATTTCCAATTGGAGAGAATGTAACCATCTCCCATCATTATCTCCAACTGAATCCCTCATTGTCAACATCCTGGGGGGTAATCATTGAGCAGAAATTCAACTGGACTTGTCACATAAACACAGTGGCTACAAGATCTGATCAGTGGCTGGCAATTATACAGCAAGAACTCACCACCTGACTCCTCAAATCCTATGGAGAAAGTGAGGACTGCAGATGTTGGAGATCAGAGGCAAAGAGTGTGGTGGTGGAAAAGCACAACAGGTCAGGCAGCATCTGAAGAACAGGAGAATCAACGTTTTGATGATGAAGACCTTATGCTCAAAATGTCGATTCTCCTGCTCCTTGGATGCTGCCAGACCAGCTGTGCTTTTCCAGCACCACACTTTTTGACACTGTCCTCAAATCCTGGACACCATCTACAAGGCACAAGTTAGGACTGTAGTGAAATACTCTCCACTTGCCTGGGGTGCAGCTCCAATAACACTCCAGAAGCTTACACCATCCAGGAAAACGCAGCCTGCATTACTCCACAAATATTCAGTTTCTTCAAGATACACTGCAGAAATTCACCAAGGTTCCTTAGACAGCTTCTTGCAAATTAGATTAGATTAGATTACATTACATTACAGTGTGGAAACAGGCCCTTCGGCCCAACAAGTCCACACTGACCCGCCGAAGCGTAACCCACCCATACCCCTACATTTACCCCTTACCTAACACTACGGGCAATTTAGCATGGCCAATTCACCTGACCTGCACATCTTTGGACTGTGGGAGGAAACCGGAGCACCCGGAGGAAACCCACGCAGACACGGGGAGAACGTGCAAACTCCACACAGTCAGTCGCCTGAGGCGGGAATTGAACCCGGGTCTCTGGCGCTGCGAGGCAGCAGTGCTAACCATTGTGCCACCATGCCGCCCAAATCTTCTACAACTTCCATCTGGAAGGACAAGGGTAGCAGATACATGGGAGCACCACCACCTGCAAGTTCCCCTCCATGCTACTTACCATCTTGACTTGGAAATATATCAGAGCTGAAAATGTGTTGCTGGAAAAGCGCAGCAGGTCAGGCAGCATCCAAGGAACAGGAGAATTGACATTTCGGACATAAGCCCTTCTTCAGGAATGAGGGCTTCTTGAAGAAGGGTTTATGCCCGAAACGTCGATTCTCCTGTTCCTTGGATGCTGCCTGACGTGCTGCGCTTTTCCAGCAACACATTCTCAGCTCTGATCTCCAGCATCTGCAGTCCTCACTTTCTCCTTGGAAATATATCACCCTTCCTTCAGTGTCACAGGGTCAAAATCCTGGCACTGCCTGCCAAACAGCACTGTGGGTCAATTTATAGCATATAGACTACATTGGTTCAAAAACGTAGCTGACTAACACCTTCTCAAGAGCAACTAGGGATGGCCCAGCCAATGATCTCAACATACTGTGAAAAGATCCAGAAAAAGCAATCTTTACTTCTTTGTTACTCAAATCTTCATGAACTTGTATATTGCATACCAACTTTTGTTTAGGATCTCGTAGACTCTGAGAGTCATAGAGATGTATGGCATGAAAGCAGACTCTTTGGTCAAATCGTCCATGCCGACCAGATATCTCAACCTAATTTAATCCCGTTTGCCAGCACTTGGCCCATATCCCTCTAACCCCTTCCTATTCATATACACATCCAGATGCCATTTAAATGCTGTAATTGTACCAGCCTGCACCACTTCCTGTGGCAGTCTTTTCCATACTCGCACCACCCTTTACATGAACAAGTTATCCCTTAGGTCCCTTTTAAATCTTTACCCTCTACCCTAAACCCATGCTCTCTAGTTCTGGACTCCCCCACCCCAGAGAAAAGGCCCTCAGCTTCTGACACTCCAGGGAAAACGGCCCCAGCCTATTCAATCTCTCCATATAGCTTAAATCCTCCAACCCTGGCAACATCCTTGTAAATCTTTTCTTAACCTTTCAAGTTTCACAACATCCCTCCTGGAGGAGGGAGACCAGAATTGTACCAATGTCCTACATAGCCGTAACATGACCTCTCAATTCCTATACTCAATGCTCTGACCAATAAAGGAAAGCATCCCAAATGCCCTCTTCACTATCCTATCCACCTGGGACTCTATTTTCAAGGAACTATGAAGCTGCACTCATCAAATACAAATTTTGGAAATCACGGTATAATTTATCTGAGTAATAGGTTCCAGCTTTTACTCAATGAATAATGTCAAGCTAATTGCTTTGTGGTTCCTTGCTTTCACTCTCCCGTTTTGTGGAATAATGGTATTATATTTACGAATTTTCAATCTACTCGGACCAATTCAGAATGTGAGAAATTTTGGAAAATTATAGCCAGTGCATGCATTATCTCTGCAGCTATCTCTTTTAGACCCATAGGATTTGGACCAAGAGTTCCTGGGGATTGGTTGACTTTTTGTCCCTTACGTTTTTGAGAGATTTTTTCTCTGAGGAAAAAAATGTAAAGTTCGTAAAAGAAATAAACAAAGCAAGCGCTACTGACTCAGTAATATAGTTTCAAGACATTGTGTAATTCCAGTTCATCCTCTATTTCCTCATCTCACTCAAGCCTCCCTTTGTATCATAAAATCATGAAGGGTCTGGGAGCAAAGCAAACTTGCCACAGTTCTCCAGAATTCACTTTGAATTCTCTTCAGTATTCTCCAATTCTCCAACTCTTCTGAATTATGAGATTTCCTGGGGATCTTGCATTAGTTTTCAGCTAAGTCAACCTCTCACCTTTCTGCAAGACCTCACAAGAGTGAATTTCTCAGCTTAATCTTGGGCCTCACTACATTCACATTGGCTGTACACTGTCACATCTTATGGAGTATAATTGCTTTCCCACCTCATTGGGAAGATGACCTTCCTGATGATAAAACTGACTTCCCCAGAACGAATGATGCCAGAATCCACATCCCACAACTGAAACATTGAACAGCCCTTTTATTTCCGGGGACCCTATCTTCATTCCTACCATTTGGGGGATGTATATGGATCTGGAAAAGTCAATTCTACAACATGTTCCTGAACATTTGATAATGTAATTTATTTTGTTAAGTTTGACTTTTTCCTTCTTTTCTCTGCCTACAGCAAAAAAGGACTCCAGTTGTCAGTCAGATTGTGAAAGTGTCCTGCTGCACTAACATTCCTCACTTCCATATGGCCAATGCTATTCTCAGAATGTCACAACTGTTACTAATCAGCAAGTTGCTTTCTATCATATGACATCGCTGTTGCAAACAGTTCGCTCTGAGCATCTTAGGATTGTTCCTTTTGAAGAAACTGCAGGGCAGCATTAGACCTGTGGAGTCTGATTATCAAACAGCTTCTTCCCTAAAATACCCTTCAGAGTATCCTTTACAAACTGTACCAGTTGCAACAAGTGTAGGTTCATTTTTATTTAGGACAAAAAAAAAGAAAATTACAGCACAGAAACAGGCCCTTCGGCCCTGCATGCCTGAACTGATCCAGATCGTCTATCTAAACCTGCCACCTATTTTCTAAGTACCTGTATTCCTCTGCTCCCTGCCCATTCATATATTTGTCTAGATACATCTTAACTGGCGCTAACATTCCTGCCGCTACCACCTCAGCTGGCAATGCATTCCAGGCACCCACCACCCTCTGTATGAAGAACTTTCTACGCATATCTCCCCCAAACTTTTCCCCTCTCACCTTGAACTTGTGACCCCATGTAATTGAATCCCCCACTCTGGGGGAGAAAAGCTCTTGCTATCCACCCTGTCTATACCTCTCATGATTTTGCAGACCTCAATCAGGTGCCCCCCTCAACATCAGTCTTTCTAATGAAAACAATCCTAATCTACTCAACCTCTCCTCACAGCTAGCACCCTCCAAACCAACCAACATCCTGGTGAACCTCCTCTGCACCCTCTCCAAAGCATCCGCATTCTTTTGGTAATGTGGTGCCCAGAACTGTATGCAGTATTCCAAATGTGCCTGAACCAAAGTCTTATTCATGCATCTGTAACATGGCCTGCCAACTCTTGTACTCAATACCCCATCTGATGAAGGAAAGCATGCCATATGCCTTCTTGACCACTATACTGACCTGTGTTGCCAACTTCAGGGTACGATGGACCTGAACACCCAGATCTCTCTGTACATCAATATTTCCACTTCCTGTATAATTCGCTTTTGAATTGGATCTTCCAAAATGCATCTCCTCGCATTTGTCTGGATTAAACTCCATCTGCCATTTCTCTACCCAACTTTCTGATCTAACTATATTCTGATGTATTCCCTGACAGTCCCCCTCGCTATCTGCTACTAAAATAAATGTGTTTATTTTAAACCTGTTTGGCTAATAAGAGAGTGAAACAATAGTGGGATTGCTTATTGGGGCAGAATATTGAAGCAGATGGATACATGTCTGTTTGCAGTTGTTAGGCAGTGGCTCTAATATTGTCCAGGCCCAAAAAAAAGCAGAAAAGACTAAACTCAGTAGCTGCCAGTTGAATTGTGCAGGGCGAAGAACAGAATTGATAGGGAGCTGAGAAGTGTTTTCAGGTATCAGGAACATACAGGTGAAGACTGCTCTCCAGTTGTTGAGCTTAATCTTAGTTCAAAGAAGTGTCATACTGGGCTCAAAATGTTAATGCTGTTTCTCTCTCTGGCAGAAACTGTCAGACTTGCTGAATTTCTCCAGCACTTCCAATTTTCATTTCAGATTTTCAGCAGTGTTTTGTTTTGATTGATATTAATTTGTGGCACAAAACGCATGTTTTTGGCATCCAATTAATCTCCATTTAAAGAGAATAAGGTATCAGACGTGACACTGAAAAATCAGGGCCAGTTACCCAGACAGAACAATAAATAAACAGTATATGTCTAACCTGCATATTCTGTGAAATGACTATCACTCATAAACATGTTTTCTTATATTAGTGTGAAGGTGTTTTGATAAAGCCAATCCAAGACTATTTTCAGCAGCAAGGATCAAGAATATTGCACAAATCTTGAGAAAATTATTACTTTGAAAAAGATTTATAGCAGTTGGAAATCTGCTCTGATGAGTACCAGTTGGATGTGAACACAGATTGGGATGTGTCTAACATTCTGGTTCCCACTGTAACAGGGGATTGCTTCTGGAAACATCACTTTCTTGCCCTGGTCCTGTTTACCCCGGTATATTAGTTACAAAATGCAAAGGTGAATCTGCAACCAAGACCATGGCCATGTGCCAGCATTTAATCTCCAAATTACAAAACTTAGTTTTGAGTTCTTGCTAGTGTATTCTGAGAATTTAATAAACAGTCCAATTCTGGAGTGAAATTAGTGCCAACCTGAGGCTTGCACAGTAAACAAGCAGGAAAACCAAGAGAATTGATAAGAAATTCTTTCAGACACCTGTCAATTATTCAATTTGAATTTGGGTTTGCTTACATTGCATCTGCTTTAATGATGAGAATTTAATTTGTTTGCTTAAACTTACGTTTGGCTCATTTGCCTTCAAGAATGAATTAACTATTCACATATGCAAGACATTGTCACTGTCGTTTTTTTGGCTGCTCATGTCAATGCTTGAATTTTACATCTGTTATTATATACAAGCATAATTTACTGCAACACACAAAAAGGATCCATTTAACATTATGTCATAGGTTGCTGCATTTTAGAGCAATATTTTATTGCAATAGATTGTGACTGAATGTGGATGTGGATGAAGATTTGTTCGCTGAGCTGGAAGGATAATTTTCAGACATTTCGTCACCATACTAGGTAACATCTTCAGTAAGCCTCCGGAGGAAGCCGGACGGATTGTGACTGACTTAGCACAACAGTTGATTCAGAAATTATGACAATTATTAGTCATTCATTGTAGTTGAATTATAGGATAGTCACCAAAATCTGGTAAAACTCATTATTTGGCAAAATAATTGAAATATGACAATCCAATAAATAACACATCTTTTGCAAATGGTGGGGTATAATGGCAATGGTGTACACATTTCCCCAGAATTTTCAGTCAATGTAGGTTCATTTGGAGAGAGTGGAATAACAGCAAAAGAGGGTCCCAGAGAAATTGCAGCTAATTGTTCAAATGTCATTTCCTCAGGTTTGACATGTGCCTATGGATTAAAACATTAATTAAAGAATAAATTTCCCACCCAAAACCCATTATTGCTATGTTTTGTTGATTAGCATATTATTCTTTGGGCAAACATAGCACTCACTTGTCTTCTGCATCTAATAAAGAGACTATTTATTACCTACCAATTTTCTAATTAAAGAATGAGCATTCAATATATAGAATCATTTTCCCAACTAGTTATTCAGTAAATATGTTGTTTGTTTTTTATTTGCATTAAAGATGTGTGAGTAAGTTAATTATTGAATTAGTCAGTATTTGAGAAAGGATGAGAGAGGTTGCTTTGAATTCTTAAGCATCTATTTATTTGTAACTGAACTCGTGTGAAGATGACAAAGTTCAAAAAGAATTAACCAGAATGGAAAAAAAATGTTGCTATTGTTGTGTGATAGCATTCAAATTAAAGATTAACAATGTAATTTTCTTCCAAATAAAGTACAGCAGATTTCTAGGCAACTGTCAGCTCAATATCCAGTTTTAATTATTAACATGAAGAATGATGCTGTTCATTTAACCCAGAATTTCAGGAACATCACGTTATAGACAAGAAGCCAATCTGTATAATTGTATGAAATAAACAAATTATGGGAGTAACCAGTAAACTGCAACAGAAATTATTCAGCTTCATATGGACTATTTGATACATTCTGATAATGCAAATATGTTTCTGCACAAAGTATGATTGTAAAATCTCCCTCTTGTTATCTGGTTGTGTCCTTTATTATAAACAATGATTTTGACTGTTTCTCAGCAAGCAGTGTGATAAATGATTGATTATACCTGAAGCGTTTCCTGGATCAGTTGCCCATTTCAGATGCAGCTTCTTCTGCACAGTTTTATGACGGCTCATTAATTATATTAGGGAGTTGGTTGACTGTTTAGTAGGTGGACGGTGCACTGTGCAATGTGCCGTTGATGCATGCTGCACCCTCGTCTTGCGGCAGATGTCATGACCACATCACTGGATTAGTAATCCTGAGGGCCAGACTAATACTCTGAGAATGTGGTTTCAAATCCTACTAGCCCACCATCACCATTTAGATACAATTCATTAAAAACTGGAATTAGAAGCTAGTGTCAGTATTCGTGACTGAGGAAACTCATCAATTGTTGTAACAGCTCATCTTGTTTACACATGTCCTTTAGTGACTTTACAAGGTGTGGCCTACATGTGACTCCAGAGTTGAGAATGTGGTGCTGGAAAAACACAGCAGGTCAGGCAGCATTCGAGGAGCAGGGGAATTGGCATTTCAGGCATAAGCCCTTCATCAGCCCTTTCCTAATGAAGCACTTATGCCCAAAACGTTGATTCTCCTCCTCCTCAAATGCTGCCTGACCTGCTGTGCTTTCCCAGTGCCACATTCTTGACTCTGACCTTCAGCATCTGCAGTCATCACTTTCTCGTACATGTGACTCTAGACCCATAGCAACGCAGTTGACTCTGAAATGGTCCAGAGACCCAATCAGTTAAGAGTAATTAGTGAGGGGCAATATATGCTGACCTGCCCAGTGATGTCCAAATTCCATTACAAAAAAGATGTTCCTGTACATGCAGCAATAATTGAGTCGTAAAGTGTGGTGCTGGAAAAGCACAGCAGGTCAGGCAGCATCCAAGAATCAGGAGAGTTAATGTGTTGGGCATAAGCCTGGTGAAAGGCTTATGCCTGAAATGTCGACACTGCTGTTCCTCGGATGCTGCCTGACCTGATATGCTTTTCTAGCGCCACACATTTTGACTCTTACTCTCCAGCATTTGCAGTTCTCACTTTCTCCACACGATAATAGCTACTGACCCATGTTCTTGACCACACTAGTCACTTTGTGATTTTGATGTTTTATTTCTGCGTTCTGGTTTCTTTCATCTGCATTTCATCACCATCTACCTGGTGAACTGGTATTCATTTATTTTAATGAAGAATATTTAATAGAACATAGAAGAATACAGCGCAGTACAGGCCCTTTGGCCCTCGATGTTGCGCCGATCCAAGCCCACCTAACCTATACTAACCCACTATCCTCCATATACCAATCCAATGCCCGCTTAAATGCCCATAAAGAGGGAGAGTCCACCACTGCTACTGGCAGGGCATTCCATGAACTTACGACTCGCTGAGTGAAGAACCTACCCCTAACTTCAGTCCTATATCTACCCCCCCTTAATTTAAAGCTATACCCCCTTGTAATACCCGACTCCATACGCAGGAAAAGGTTCACACTGTCAACCCTATCTAACCCCCTAATCATCTTGTACACCTCAATCAAGTCACCCCTAAACCTTCTTTTCTCTAATGAAAACAGCCCCAAGTGTCTCAGTCTTTCCTCATACGATCTTCCTTCCATACCAGGCAACATCCTGGTAAACCTCCTCTGCACCCGTTCCAGTGCCCCCACATCCTTCCTATAGTATGGCGACCAAAACTGCACACAATATTCCAGATGCGGCCGCACCAGAATCTTATACAACTGCATCATGACCTCAGGACTCCGGAACTCAATTCCTCTACCAATAAAAGCCAGTACGCCATATGCCTTCCTCACCGCACTATTTACCTGGGTGGCAACTTTCAGAGATCTGTGTACATGGACACCAAGATCCCTCTGCTCATCCACACTACCAAGTATCCGACCATTAGCCCAATACCCCA
>NC_057732.1:56754512-56791936 GCF_004010195.1 Chiloscyllium plagiosum
CATAAATGCTATCCCTTACAATTCTCTCTAAGATTTTGCCCACAACAGAAGTGAGACTCACCGGCCTATAGTTACTAGGGTTATCCCTACTCCCCTTTTTGAACAAGGGAACCACATTTGCTATCCTCCAGTCTTCTGGCACTACTGTAGACAAAGAGGACATAAAAAATGTTGAGGAATGTTGGGTTCAGCTGTCAGTTTTAGAATGTCCTCTTCAACTCTGTAATTCTCAAATCTCTTCTCACCTTCACCCCGAATTTATTTAATAGACTCTTCTTCATAACTTTTTCTAAGGTTTGTTTGTCTGTGCTTGGAAAATTTGGAATATAATGTATTACCAATCTTTATTCACAGCTGTTTTTCACTAAAATTAGCAAACAAGAAAATACATCCAGATGGCAGTGTATAATTGGTGTCTTCAAAGAAAGAAGGAAAGTTTAATTTTACGCGAATGGTGAAAGAATGAAGTAAAGTTAAAGTTAGATGGTTCAATTTGGTGAAAACTAGCTGGATATTTGGGAATTACTATCATAAACACAGCAGACAAGGTCCATGGAAAATTCAAAATTATGGAGAATTTTGATCGAATAATTAAAAAGAAACTGATTCTATTGGCAGAAATGTTGCTAATCAGAGCACAGATTTAAGTTAATTGAGCAAAAAATCCAAAGGGGAAATGAGCAATTTTATTACAGCCAGTTATGATCTAGAATGTACTGCCTGAAAGATTCAATAACTTTCAGAAGGAATTTAGGAAAGCAGTTTAAAAAGGAAAAAAAAAATAGTCTGGTTCTTAGGAAAGACTAATGCTTCCTTTATTTTCTTTTGTCTATGGTGCTGTGAGCCTCACTTCTAGTAGCTGCAATGAATTTCTTTTCAAAATATACAACTTAGAAAAAAAAATTCAATAAAAGCACAAAGGAACTATCAAACAGATACTTGGAGATAGTAAGAACTGTAGATGCTGGAAGTCAGAGGCAGTAAAATGAGGAGCTGGAAAAGTACAGCAGGTCAGACAACTGTTCAAGCTGTTCAAAAGGGCCACAACACACTGCAGCACACCAAAATGTATTCACCAAATGTATTCACCAAAAACCGATACCCCCGCAATTTCATCAACAGCTGCCTAAGAGAAAGACAACGGAATGAGGACACGCCACAACCCAAAGGACTAGCCACGCTACCATACATCAAAAACATTTCTGAACTGACAGCAAGTGGATTTTGCTGCTCGTCGGATGCTGCCTGAATTGCTGTGCTCTTCCAGCACCACTGATCCAGAATCTGGTTTCCAGCATCTGCAGTCATTGTTTTTACCTAGCCAGACTACTGCAACCACTAGGACTCATAACAGCACACAAACCAACAGCCACTCTCAGACAGGGCTCAAGCAACATGAGTTCGACTGGGACAACACTACTATTATAGGACAAGCCAAACAGAGAACATCCAGGGAATTCCTAGAGGCATGGCACTCATCCACAGATTCAATCAACAAACACATCGATCTGGACCCAATATACCGGCCACTGCAGCGGACAGCTGGAACTGACAACCGAAAGCGGCAGAGACTAACCACTATAAATGCCGGAGGAAACAACACAGAAGCGCTTCACAGGAGGCTCCCAAGCACTGAGGATGTCACCTAGACAGGGGACGAAACATCTGCAACACAAATTCCCAGCTCGGCGAACAGACCGACCACAACAACGAGCACCCGAGCTACAAATCTTCTCACAAACTTTGAAGGTCAGACAGCATTAGAGGAGCAGGAAATTCGACATTACGGATCAGGACACTTCATCAGAACTGGAGAGGGGGATTGGAGCTCAGAAATAAATAAGGGTGAGTGGGACTGGGGGATAGGTAGTTGGGATAGTGATAGGTGGATGTGGGAATGGTAGGTGGGATGGCGATAGGTGGATGCAGGTTGGGGATTATTATGATTGGTCAGTGGGAAAAGTGGAGCAGATAGGTGAGAAGGAAGATGGACAGGTTCGGTCAGGTCAAGAGGCGGGAGGAGAGGGATGGCTGGACATGGGATAAGGTTGGGGTGGGAGATTTTGAAGCTGGTGAACTCTATGTTGAGGCCATTGGACGAAAGCTGCCAAGATGGAATATGAGGCGGTGTTCCTCCAATTTGCGTGTGGCCTCATTTTGACAGTGGAGGAGGCCCAGGATGGACATGTCACTGGGGGAGTGGGAGGAGGAGTTGAAATGGCTGGCAACTGACACTTGATTTGTTGGTTGTAAAAGCAGTGAGGCAAGCAACAAATTTATGTTTGACTGCGCAACATGACTCAGGTTTGAAAGATATACCTTGAAGAATATGATCAATAAGTACAATGAATTAAAGAGAAACAATCAAAGTGGGTGATAGTGGATTGGATAGAGACAGTCAGAATGGACTCAATGGAGAGTAGCCGTGTAATCGTGTAGCAGGCTGTAGTGCTCGTTGCCAAGAGCAGGATAGCTTGCCTGCTCTAAAGGAATGAGCTGGGTCAGGAAAACCCACCCAATGGGTAATTAGGTTCATCCATGAATTATTTAAAGGTCATTATCCTTCAGTCCACTGGCATTTTTTGACATTTTGGGAATTCTCCTGAACTCATTTCAGTTTCCTGTTCCTTCTGCCCAGCAAACTCTGTCAGTTTACCAGCTTCTATTTTTAAAATCACCCTGTGCAAATGGAGAGTCCCAACATGAGGGGGAACCTTCCTACAAGCTGGAGACCGCTCCCCTGAACCACTCCCCTTAGCTCACTACCTTCTACCCATGATCTCAGGTCAATGTCTTTCTTCAGTACCAACAGCAGCCATAGTTGGCCCTGATGGGAGACAGCTCTTGGAAGGTAGGATTTCTGCCGGTGGCGTCCTGATTCCTAGGGTCCAGCTGGTCAGCTCTGTGTTTGACACGTTCCTGATTTGGCTTCATTTGGAATTCTTTTGAGTTTTAGCTGAGGAGCAGTATGTGACCTATCTCAATCAATGTCAGTCACTAAACTGAGAATTGGTTGCAAAGAAATTCTCCCCATGAGAAGCTCATGATGAGACCTGGCAAAGGTTTCATGTAGTTGCAGCAGTAGCCACTGCCCCTTGTGGCACCACCTATTTTGGAATGCACCCTTCTCCTGCTGTGACCCCGGAAACTGTGACCAGAAAAACCTCACTGTCCTGCTGGAAAGAGACCGGCTATGGTCAAACTCTGATGACTGAGTTTTTGTGGAACATTTTCTACAGTGATTGGAACCGAGAACTCAACATACTGGAACATTTGAGAGTAATCCATGATCTTGGGAGTGTACTGTATACCTAAAACCTTTTAGGGTGTTTCTGCACCAAAGATATTTGACCCACTTAATAAAATACATTTCATGTTATTCACACTAATGTACACTGTTGAGTTTGGCACAACATCAGTGAGGAAGCTTTACAACTCGAAAGCATATTCTTGTGAAAAAATACAATTGATCAGCAGAATCCTCTACATGCTGAATATGACCTAGATTTCTCAGCTCCTCATTCAGCTGGACTTGCTGCTGCTTTTGACATTTTCCCAATGGATAATAAATTGCATTGTGGTTATGATCACTTAATATTTGCATTTCTTTGGCCTCCATCATGCGCAGAAAGCTCCTCCACCATGCCTTCCTGGCTCCTCTGGCTTTTTTGTCTCTTGTCAGTTCTGCTTCCAACAGGGTGGACTTATTTGCAAAACTATCATTAACACCTATTTTGAATCTCAATCATTCATTTATTACCATTAACACTCTCTTTGGTTTTGCTCTAGGCACCTCACTGTCTATTCCACTTGTTCCTCCTCCCTCTTTGTTGACAGTGTGAAAACACCACTTCCAGCCCTCTCTGTTCTGAATACGCAATGTACTACACTCAGAATGTTAATTCTGTTTCTCAGTCCACAGATGCTACCAGACTGGGTGAGTTTCTCCAGCATTTTTTGTTTTTAAATCCGGTGGATATAGGCCCAATCTGTTCAACATTTCTTCACAAGATAATCTCTTAATTCAAGAAATGAGTTGAGTGAATCTCCTCTGAACTGCTTTTCCTGCAGTCATATCCTATCGCTTGGAAAGAGACTGAAACTACACATAAACCATAGTCCATGTTTATTTACATAGGGCAACAATTATTCAAGTGCTTGTTGTGAAATGGTGAGTGTAACCTTTTATTAGATCAAACCAGACTCAAGTTTCTTTGTTTAAATGTTTGTTATGCATGGTGGATCTGAAGGAACATAAAACATAGAACAGGTACAGGTCCTTCAGCCCACCATGTCTGTGCCAAACCGGATGCCTTTCTAAACTAACCCATCTGCCTGCATGTGATGCATATCCTGACTGTTCATGTGTCTGTCTAAATGCTTCATAAATGTGCTGTTTCTCCCACCTCTCCCGGCAGCATGTTCCAAGCACTTACCACCTCCGTGTAAAAAAAGACTTTGCATATCTCCTTTAAACTTTCTTCTCCCACCTTAAACCTGTGCCCTATGGTGTTAGGCATTTCCACCCTTGGAAAGAGACTCCAAATCCAGTCCATGCCTCTTAATTGTATAGAGACAAAAAAGCTGAAGATGCTGGAATCCAAGGTAGTTAAGCAGGAGGCTGGAAGAACACAGCAAGTCAGGCAGCATCAGGAGGTGGAGAAGTCAATGTTTCAGGTGCAACTCTTCTTCAGGAATGGAGGTGTGTGTAAGGGGTGCTGCAGTAGGGCAGGGTTTTGGGTGGGGGGCACAGAGTGGTGAGGTGGGGATAGATGAACACAGGTAGAGGGTACAACCTGGTTGGTCGATGGGAGGAATGAATCTGGTTGGTAGCAGGGAGGAAGGGTCGATCAGAGGAATGGAAGGGTGGGGGGAGGGGTTAGAAAGGGAGTTGGGCAAAAGGAATGGAGGTTATTTGAAATTGGAGCACTCAATATTGACTCCTCCAAGCTATAGGCTGCCCAGGCAGAAGATGAGATGTTGTTGCAGTTTGGTTCATAGTGACAATGGAGGAGGCCAAGGATGGTCATGTTGGAGAGGGAATGGGAGGGGGAATTGAAATGGGTGAAGACCGGGAGGTCAGGTTGATCCCCTCTGTCATCTACACCTCCTCCATTCTCTGCTCCGCTATTCTAAATCTCCTCCCTCCAAAAGCAATAAAGGCAGGGTCCCCCTTGTCCTCACCTACCACCTCACCAGTCTCTGCATCCAACATATCATCCTTAAATGCTACCACCAACTCCAATTAGACCCCACCACCAAGAACATCTTCCCCCTCCCCAGAACTCTCTGCCTTGCCTTCTCCAACCTTTGGTTCATGCCACTAACGTGCATCCCCACCCACTTCCCCTAACAACCCCCAGGTACCTTCCCCTGCAACTGGAAAAGATGCAAAACCTGCCGTCTCACCACCCTCACCTCCATCCAGGACCCCAAACAGTCCTTCCAGGTGAGACAGAGGATCACTTGCCTCTCCTCTAACCTGATTTACTGTATCCTGTGCTCCTGATGCAGTCTTCTCTACATCGATGAGACCAAACGTAAACTTAGGGCACAATTCGCCGAGCATCTCACCTGGACCCGCAGGGGCTGACCCAGTCACTACCCATTTTAATTCCCCTTCCCAGTCCCTCTCCGACATGACCATCCATAGCCTCCTCCATTGCCACAGTGAATCAAACCGCAAATTGGAGGAACAACACCTCATCTTCCGCCTGGGCAGCCTACAGCTCGGAGGACTTAATATTCAGATCTCCAGTTTCAAATATCCTCTCTTCCCAACCCTGACTCCCTTCCCAACCCCTCCCCCCCTTCCATTCCTCTGACCGACCCTTCATACCATATGCCAACCAGATTCATTCCTCCCATTGACTAATCTGGCAGTACCCCTACCTGTGCTCACCAATCCCCACCCAAAACCCTCTCCCACTGCCCCCTTTATCTGTAGCTCCCCTTACACCCACCCCGAGTCCTGAAGAAGGGTTACACCTGAAATTGACTTCTCCACCTCCTGATGCAGCCTGGCTTGCTGTGTTCTTCCAGTCTCCTGTTTCTCATAATTATATAACCATCTATCAGGATGTTACTTAGTCCCGATGCTCCAGTGAAAACATCGCTGGGCAATGTACACTTCCTGAAAATGGTGTACGGCTCAAGTTTTTAATTATAAGAAAGAAGATTTTGTACCATTTTTACAGATATAAGTTTTCAATTGACTATTCCTGCAGACAATAATTTCAAAAAGTTACACATTTACTCACCCCCATCTCTACCTGACCATGTTTACATAGTTTACATTCTGATTTCATACACGCTAAATTTGCAGATGACACTAAAATAGATAGTATCGTGGACAGTGAGGAAGGTTATCAGAAATTGTAGCAGGACCTTGATCAGCTGGGGAGGTGGGCTGAGGAATGGCAAACGGAGTTTAATATAGATAAGTGTAAGGTCTTGCATTTTGGTAGGAGTTTCATGGTGAATGGTAGAACCTTAAGGATTGTAGTGGAACAGAGGGACCTTGGAGTTCAGGTGCATGGTTCTCTGAAAGTGGAGTCACAGGCAGACAGGGTAGGGAAGAAGGCTTTTGGCACACTGGCCTTCATCAGTCAGGGCATTGAGTATAGAAGTTGGGAAGTTATGTTGCAGTTGTACAGGACATTGGTGAGGCTGCACTTGGAGTATTATGTTCACTTTTGGACACCTTGCTATAGGAAAGATGTTATTAAACTGGAAAGAGTACAGAAGAAATTTACAAGAATGTTGCCAGAACTCAACGGTCTGAGTTATAGGGAGAGGTTGGACAAGCTAGGACTTTTTTCTTTAGAGCATAGGAGACCGAGGGGAACCTTATAAGATCATGAGAGGCATGGATAGGGTGAATGCACTCAGTCTTTTTCCCAGGGTTGGGGAATCAAGGACTAGAGGGCATCAGTTTAAGGTTAGAGGGGAAAGAATAAAAGGGAACCTGAGGAGCAATGTTTTTACACTGAGGCTGGTATGCATATGGAATGAGCTGCCAGCGGAAGTGGTTGAGGTGAGTATATTAACAATATTTAAAAAGCATTTGGACAAATGCGTGCATAGGAAAGGATTAGAAGCGTATGGGCCAAGTACAGGGAAATGGGGTTAGTGTGGACGGACATTTTGATCAGCATGGACCTGTTTGGGCCAAAGGGCTGTCTCTTGCTGTAGGACTCTACGATATGACTATATCATCCAATCACATTAAACTAATATAGAAGATTGTATTATCCAGTCATATCATTACATGTTCCCATCTCAAACGGTTAGTGTCTTCTTGTGATTACCGGTGAGGTCAATCTGCAGTGTCTATTTCTTTCCTTTTCGGTTGCTTTTGCTTTTGGTATTGAAAACAATCATGGGTTTCCTTTGGGTGCTCCTGTTTCCTCCCATAGTCTAAAGATGTGCAGGTTAGATGGATTGGCCATGTGAAATTGCCCACAGCATAGGGATGTGCAGGCTGGATGAGTAAACCAGGGGAAATGCAGAGTTACAAGGATGGGGTGGGTCTGGGTGGGCTGCCTTTGGAGGGTTAATGTGGACTCAATGGGCCAAATGGCTTGTTTCCACACTAGGGATTCTATATTAGAATATTGATCTTTCTATTTTGAGGATTGAAGTATAAGAATGCTACAGTTATAGAAAACCCTGGTTAGACCCACTTGGAGTAGTGTGAGCAGATCTGGACACTACACCTCAGGAAGGACATATTGGCCATGGAGGGAGTACAATGTAGGTTTACGAGAATGATACCTGAAATTCAGAGCTGAGATATGAGGAGCAATTATACAAAAAAGGTCCATAGATGTGGCAATTAGATGGTTTGACCGTGGGAATTGACACACTCTGACACTCTCTAAGACACACAATAATACTCTCTAACTCTCTCTGAAACACACTGTGACACTCTCTGACAGAATGTGACACTCTCTGACTCTCTCAGACACTCTCTGACACACTGTGACAATACAGATATAGCGTAGGGAATGGATCTTTAGAGGGTTGGTGTGGACTCAATGGCTGAACAGCCTGCTTTCACACTGTATGGATTCTATGAAATTAGGCCTTTTTTAAATGGAATTTAGAAGGTTAAGATGTGATCTGAAAGAAGTCATCACAATATTAATAGAAAAAGACAGGATGATTAACAAATTATTTCTGCTGGTTAGGGATTCTAGACCTAGGGGCATAGTCTGAGAATTAGGGCGAGACAGTTCAGGAGAGATGTTAGGAAGCACTTCCACACAAAAAGGATGGGAGAGGTTTGGAACTCTCTTCTACAAACAGCAGTGAATGCTGGATCAGTTGTTAATTTATCTCTGTCAGATTTAATTTTTTTTTAGCAAAGGTGGGCCAAAGGCAGGTATATGGAGTAGGCCACAGATCAGACATGATCTCATTGAATAGTGAAACAGGCTCGAGGAGCTGAATGGCCTACTCTTGGTACTGTGTTCCTACTGGAAATGATAAACTGTTTTCTAGGGCTATTGTAGTAAGTGCTTCTTACGGAAATAGAAAATGATTGATTAGTAATTTTATTTTAAAACTTTTTTACGCATTCTACTGTTTCTGTAGAGTTATGTGGTTCTATACAGAGTGCATAATGTGAGAGACGGTGCAAAAGTGCCAAATGTATTGTGTGTATGATGGCCAAGGGAGTGGGTGAGTGAAGGGGCATTATTGGCATGTGGAATGTGGATAAAGGATTTTAAAATTATCTTTCAATTAACCTTTCTTTCAAATTATCAAATTATTTCTCATTCTGATGGTGCAGATGCTTTGGAAAGCTGGGATTGATGAGCCCTTTAAAGCTGGCAGACTCCATGAACGTTACAGGAGATCAGGTGATGCCTGAAGGCAGTATCTAGAGTGGAGGTTTTGGGCTCATGACTAGACCCAATCTCCACAATTAACCTGCACGATTGGGGTCAGGAATCCGAAGATCGAGGCCAGGCCGCCAGTTTCAAACCTTTACTGAGTCTCCCCAACACCATGAAAATCCCATACTTTACATCAGATATGAATGCTCATGTCTTGACAAGCCTCAGAACATTACTGTGAGGAATTATGATGACAAATAGGAGTACAGGTCCTTGCTATTTTGTAACACTGTACAGTAAACCAAGTCATACTCTGTGATACAGCGTCACTATCAATCCATTTCTTCAGCAATAAAAAGTACACTGACTGAATACTCACGTTTCACAATATTTTAATAAACCTCTGCAGTTAAAAGATATTGCTGAATATTCAGGCTTTTATAGTTTAGAGTGAAATTACAGCAAAGATAAACTTGTCAAATTTATTCTAAACTATTAATTTATTCAATAAGAAGCATTACACAGTTTCAGTTTCGGAAAAACACAAAATTGTACCATGTCATAATCACTGCTTTCGCTGCAGTGACATTTTATATATATCACAGAAAGATTTCCCAAGTTTTGGATTTGTAGGGATCTGTTGAAAGAAGATGGTTTGTATTCATTGTCTAGTGGGAATATTCCTCTATTTGATACAGTTAATTAAAATAAATTAGTTTGTAATGGGATGAAGATTGAAAAATTCTCTGTGTGGGTGAGATGGAGCAGATTTGTTCACTATGACAGAGTTATGAGTCTTTTAATCTAAAAACCCAATGCTGCTTCCCCACCAGGCATTCTGTATAGATGACTGTTTGATTTTTCAAGCAGTTCTGTTCGTCATGTCAAAACACATAACAATGGGCTCACTGGATGGTTTTTAAATCTGATGGCATTCTAAAAGGCACACCAAAGCACTGGAGTGAGAAAGATTGTAAATATGAGAAAAACTGCCTGCAGTGGCTCATTCATATCAAGACAAGAACACTTCAAGATGCCTGTAGATGCAATTTTTAATTAGTGTGTTGAAGGGCATTCACTTTTATTCGTGGCTTTTCATTGCAGAAATATCCTATTTTCTAGGAAAGGAACCTTTTTAGTCAAGCCATTAGTCCTAACACCAAAAAGGGCAAAACTACAATCAATCCTGCTTACCAGGGACATTGATCACCAATCAATAACTCCAAATTGGCAAGGGAGACAATGACATTGACTAATTTAACCAAGGAGATAACAGAGCCCCTGGAAAGGGAGTTCAGATATTGTAATTTTTTTTTATTCACTGATGGGGCGAGGGTATTGCTGGCTGGGCCAGCAATAGACAACAGACAATAGATGTAGGAGTAGGCCATTCTGCCCTTCGAGCCTGCATCACCATTCATTATGATCATGGCTGATCATCCTCAATCAGTATCCTGTTCATGCCTTATCTCCATAATCCTTGATTCCACTATCCTTGAGAGCTCTATCCAACTCTTTCTTAAACGAGTCCAGAGACTGTGCCTCCACTGCCTTCTGGGGCAGAGCATTCCACACACCCACCACTCTCTGCGTGAAGACGTTTCTCCTCATCTCTGTCCTAAATGGCCTACCCCTTATTTTTAAGCTGTGTCCTCTGGTTCAGGACTCACCCATCAGCGGAAACATGTTTCCTGCCTCCAGAGAGTCCAATCCTTTAATAATCTTATATATCTCAATCAAATCCCCTCTCAGTCTTCTAAACTCAAGGGTATACAAGCTGAAAATGTGTTGCTGGAAAAGCACAGCAGGTCAGGCAGCATTCAGAGAACAGGAGAATCGACGCTTCAGGCATAAGCCCTTCTTCAGGGCTTATGCCCGAAACGTCGATTCTCCTGTTCCCTGGATGCTGTCTGACCTGCTGCGCTTTTCCAGCAATACATTTTCAGCTCTGATCTCCAGCATCTGCAGACCTCACTTTCTCCTCAAGGGTATACAAGCCCAGTCGCTCCAATCTTTCAACATAAGATAGTCCCGCCAGTCCAAGAATCGACCTCATGAACCTACGCTGCACTCCCTCAATAGCCAGAATGTCTTTCCTCAAATTTGGAGACCAGAACTGCACACAATATTCCAGGTGCAGTCTCACCAGGGCCCTGTACAGCTGCAGAAGAATCTCTTTGCTTCTATACTCAATCCCTCTTGTTATGAAGGCCAGCATGCTATTAGCTTTCTTCACTACCTGCTGTACCTGCATGCTTGCCTTCATTGACTGTTGTACAAGAACACCCAGATCTGTTTGTTCTGCCCCTTTACCTAACTTGACTCCATTTAGGTAGTAATCTGCCTTCCTGTTCTTGCCACCAAAGTGGATAACCATATATTTATCCACATTAAACTGCATCTGCCATGCATCTGTCCACTCACCTAACCTGTCCAGGTCACCCTGTAATCTCCTAACATCCTCCTCACATTTCACCCTGCCACCCAGCTTTGTATCATCAGCAAATTTGCTGATGTTACTATTAATACTATCTTCTATATCATTAATATATATTGTACCTGCATGCTTGCCTTCATTGCCTTCATATATATTGTAAAATATATATTGCCTGTCCCTAGTTGCCCCCAATGGTGAGCTGCCTTCTTGAAAAGCTGCAGTCCACATGCTGTCGGTGGGCACACATGCCCTTATGGAGGGAATTCCAGAAAATTCCAAATTCTTGCATAATATTCAAGAACAGGAGTTCACATTGTCCTGCCATACCAGCTGGTCAAGGGGTGGAAAAACAATACATACTGAAACGCAGCTTTCTATCCAGGGGGCCGAGCATCACCATCTGACTAAATCAGTGAGAAAACCATATAACTGGGGTAAACCTCAAAAAGGAAGGAGTCAAATTGTGAGGAAAATGAGAAAGAAGCATAAGATTGGAACATCAGAGCAGGGTCCCTCTTTCTCTTCAAGCAGGACTGAAGGAAGTCGTATACCCCAAGGAATAGCCCAGGAATTTGACAAGAGAACTCATGAAGAAAGTGAAGGCTGGAGATCAGAGTCTTGAGTGTAGTGCTGGAAAAGTACATCCAGTCAGTTAACATCCGAGCAGCCAGAGAATCGATGTTTTAGGCTAAAGCCCTTCATCAGGAATGTGGGGGTGGGAAGGGCGTGGTGAGCTGAGAGACAAATGGGGGGATGGGATGAAGCTGGGGGACAAAGGTAGCTGGGATAGGCGATAGATGAAGGTGGTAGGTCTGAGAGGAGTGTGGAGTGAGTAGGTGGAAAGGAAAATGGACAGGTAGGACAGTTCAAGACGGTGGTACTGAGTTGGAAGTTTGGATCTGGGCTAAGGTGGGGACAGGGGAGGGGAGGAATGGGAGACATGACCCAGATGTCAAATTCAAGACGTTCACCTGTGCCCTACAAAATATTCACCTCGCCACAATCGCCCTGCATGGGACAACCGAATCTTAGAGCATTTTGGCAGTTTAACAACCCAAGGGAACCCAGAGGCCTTAGTTCAGTGAAATCTGAGGGGAAGTAATCAAATTTGTTGTTCGTCATATAAGAACATTTAGTATCGTTATTGATGATTGTTAATGAATGTCAGGATTCATTGTATGGATTAAATGCACTCTTATTATTCCTTTTGAACGAAGGAACTAAGAGCATTCTTATTACGTTTGCGGGGACACCAAGGTAGCTGGAGGGGCAGGTGATGTTGAGGAATCAGGGAGGCTGTAGAAGGAATTGGACATGCTCGGAGTTTGGGCAAAGAAGTGGCAGGTGGAATATGAAGTGAAACATCTGAGGTATGCATTTTGGCTGGAAAAATAGAGGCATAGACTCTGTTGTGTGAACAGTATCCTTAAGATTCAGGATGCAGAGCACAGTGACATAGAAATCACCCCCATGTAAGCTTCACACTAGTGTTATCAGCATTCCATGCTTGAATGATCAAGGCTCATGCCACTTGCAGCTCCACCATGTGTAATAAAAAGTTATTAAATTTCCAACAGTGGATTAACATTGCACTAACCTCAATTTGGAGAGGATATGAGAAGGTTGATGTTTAATTTGAATGAATTAGAAAATATGCTTTAAACATACAGCTATGGCATAATTTCTTTTTTTTTAAAAGCCATAAAGTTAATATTCTTAATATTAGATATTTTGTGCAAAAGACACTGGGTACTATTTCATTATTAATAATAAGTATAAAAATATTCAAAAATTGAATAACCTAAAAATTTCACACATTATAAGTTAATTCAAGTTTTAATTTTTGTGTACACACTTTGGAGCATGCAAGGATGGGGTACTGTAAACCTTTTTGCTGTAAAGATTGGGAGTATTGCGAACATCTCAGATCAGTATATGGAAATAATATTGGTCTCACCACTTGTTTTTTTAGAATGTGCATCTTATCTGCTCTTTGAAGATAGTGAAAACATTAGATAACAATATAGAATGTTGGCTTATTGCATTTTGAAAGCTAAAATATTTCCAGCAAAATGGTGTGTGTGTGAACAGCAGATTTCTGTCAACTCTAAATCACTCCTTGTATAGTCCCCACAGGGCTTGACTTATTTATCAGGATTCAGGTCCCATTGACAGTTTTAAGCTGCCCTCATGTCTACTTTTTACTCAGTTTGAAACTGGTTCCGATCAAATGGGATCAAATGATACTACAACCAACATGCAGTCAAAACAATTTAATTCTTTCATATCACCATAAAACTATCAGAAATAGGAGTAGAACAATATCATTTATTCCATTAAATTTACTGTGCCATTCAGTGAGATCATGGATCATCTGATAATTCTCAACTCCACTTTCCTGGCTTTCTTTCCCTTCCTGATTGGAAATCTGTCTTTCCAGTCTGTGAGTATAATTTAGGACTCAACTTTGACAGACCTGCACTGTAAAGAATTCACAGACCATATCTCTGATATAATTTCTTTGATTCAATTACAGTTATACCAGAAAATCTGTCTTTAAATCACAAACTCTGTGCTAAATTACACTTAGCACCTTGCCATGTGATTGTGTCAGACATTACTGGACAGTAATTGGAGCATTATTTCCCAGAAACCTATTCCCAGCTGTTCTTTTCACTCAAATCTTGAAAGCTAGTGGTTAGGCATTACCCTCATGGATTATAGAAGGAACTAAGATAACTCACTGATTCAACATCACAGACATGAGCTGGATCCTGGATCACTGTTGACTCTAATTCAAAGCAAATAATAATAACATCAGCTGTGTGTGAAGAAAGAGACACTCAGCCCTTAATTCATTGAGTGTCAGAAAATGTCTTTTTGCTTCTGTAAAATCTTTAAATATTTAGAGATGGATTGAATACTGGCTGATGAAACTGACAGGTCTCAACCATTCTTAGCCTTATTGTTCATTGTTTTTGCTGGGGCTACTAATGAATCTGCTGGTACTATAGTTCTTTATTTATTTTTAAATGCAAACATTTACAATTTGAACAATAAATACTGAGGTGATTGACACCAGCCCTTCCTTTGACTCCCTTTCCTGATATGAAATTTTTAAAAAACTCTACCAATCTTTGTGGACTTCTTGTTAATCAAATTAATGCTAATACCACAGTTTTGTCAGTTCTCCTCAGCTTGTTCATTGGTCATGATGCAAAATGTAAATTGCAATATGTGGTAGACTGAATCATTTCACCGACATCCTAAGTCTTGAATTTTATTTTATGGGACATTGTTATTATTAATACAAGCAATATTTAGTTAATGATCACTGCCCAGGGTGCTACACGACCAGGTTATATACTACATGGAATCATCAGAGATTTTATCTTTAACAGCAACTAACATGGGCTTACAGTTACAGTCAGATGCACTGGATTTTATATCTGGTCACATTGACTGCTACTGGGTCCACGTGAGCTGAAGGAGAATCCTGAGGGACTCAGTCTCAATTGTGCTGTGTAGAAATACTCAGCCAGCTCAGATAGAGCCAAGCATTATTGTGAATGGCAAGCATTAGAAAACTCCTCATGCAGAAATATTTGAAGCACTGAAGGATTGCAATATTCAGCCGCTGTTGTGTCTAATCAATACATTTATTCTCCATTATACAGCTTCCTTTTCTGCTAAGTTGGTTTTGTCACTGTCTCTAATGCTCTACTATAATAAATACATGGGTGCTTTAAATTAAAGCAATTCATTCAGTAACATTAAAATGGTCTCTTTTCAACAACTGAGCCCTTTCACATTTCAGCCAGTTTTATTTCCAGAGATTGCCATTTCACAACTTATGGGAATGGTGAGAGGTGGGTGTGTATTTGTTCATTATCCCTTATGTCATCAGAACTATAACTGCAAGGTCCTGACAAACCACCCTGCTATTTCATTTCACACCTTTACAGACACCAAAGCATCATACAGCCTCCAATTATCATAATGTGCAAATTTCCATGTACATTCAATTGATCAAACCACATTTAAACAAATGTGGAAGGCAGTGAAACAGTCAAAATACTCAAATAAAAGCAAAATATTGCAGGTGTTGGAAATCTGAAATATGCACAGATGTAAAAACAACAGGGTTTTTGTGGGGGATGATTTTAACTATCCCGATATTGACTGGGACTCAGGTAGTGTTCGGGTCTTGGATAGGGCAGAATTTGTAAGGACCTGGAAGTACATCCAGGGAAGTTATTTGGGTGGAACTGAGAAATAAGAAAGGGGTGATCAACTTATTGGGATTGTATTATAGACCCCCTAATAGTCAGCAGAAAATTGAGAAACAAATTTGTAAGGAGATTTCAGTTAGCTGTAAGAATAATAGGGTGGTAATGGTAGGGGAATTTAACTTTTCAAACATAGACTGGGACTGCCATAGTGTTAAGGGTTTAGATGGAGAGGAATTTCTTAAGTGTGTACAAGAGAATTTTCTGATTCAGTATGTGGATGTACCTACTGGAGAAGGTGCAAAGCTTGACCTACTCTTGGGTAAGTGGATTGAAATGCCCATCAGCCATGATTAAGTGGCGGAGTGAACTCGATGGGCTGAATAGCCTTAGTTCCATTCCTATGTCTTATGGTCTTAGGGTCTAAATAAGACAGGGCTGGTGATTGAGGTGTCAGTGTGGGAATACTTTGGGGCCAGCAACCATAATTCTGTCAGTTTTAAAATAGCGATGGAAAAGTATAGACTGGATCTAAAAGTTGAAGTTCTAAATTGGAGGAAGGCTAATTTTGATGGTATTTGGCAAGAACTTTTAACAGCTAAATGGGGGTAGATGTTTGCAGGTAAAGGGACTGCTGGGAAATGGGAAGCCTTCAGAAATTAGATAACGAGAGTGCAGAGACAGTATATTCCTGTCAGGGTGAAATGAATGGCTGGTAGGTGTAGGGAGTGTTTGATGACTAGAGAAATCAAGGTTTTGGTCAAGAAAAACAAGGAAGCATAAGTCAGGTAGAGACAGGAGAGATCGAGAGAATCCATAGAAAAGTATAAAGGCAGTAGCAGTATACTTAAGAGGGAAAACAAGAGGGCAAAAAGTGGACATGAGATAGCTTTGACAAACAGGGTTAAGGAGAATCCAAAGGGTTTTTAGAAACGTATGGGTGGCATGGTGGCTCAGTGGCTAGCACTGCTGCCTCACAGCGCCAGAGTCCCGGGTTCAATTCCTGCCTCAGGAAACTGTCTGTGTGGAGTTTGCACATTCTCCCCGTGTCTGTGTGGGTTTCCTCCGGGTGCTCCGGTTTCCTCCCACAGTCCAAAAATGTGCAGGTTAGGTGAATGCTAAATTGACCGTAGTGTTAAGTGAAAGGGTAAAAGTAGGGGAATGTGCCTGGTCTGCGTGGGTCGCTCTGCGGAGGGTCGGTGTGGACTTGTTGGGCCGAAGGGCCTGTTTCCACACTGTAAGTAATCTAATCTAAAAAAATACAGTAAGGACAAAAGGGTAACTGGGGAGAGAATAGGGCCCCTCAATGATCAGCAAGGCAGCCTCGATGTGGAGCCACAGGAGACTGGGGAGATACTAAAGGATCATTTTGCATCAGTGTTTACTGTTGAGAAGGACATGGAAGATATACAATGTGGGAAAATAGGATGGTGGCATCTTGAAAAATGTCCATATTACAGAGGAGGAGGCGCTAGATTTCTTGAAATGCGTAAAAGTAGATAAATCCTCATGACCTGATCAGGTGTACTCTATAGCTCTGTGGGAAGTGAGGGAAGTGATTGATGGGCCCTTGCTGAGATATTTGTATCATCGATAGTCACAGGTGTGGTACCGGTAGACTGGAGGTTGGCTAACGTGGTGCCACTGTTTCAGAAGGGTGGTAAGGACAAGCCAGGGAACTATAGACCAGTGACGTCATTGGTAGGCAAGTTATTGGAGGGAATCCTGAGGGACAGGATGTACATGTATTTCGAAAGGCAAGGACTGATTAGGGATAGTCAACATGGCTTTCTGTATAGGAAATCATGTCTCACAAACTTGATTGAGTTTTTTGAAGAAGTAACAAAGAAGATTGATGACGGCAGAGCAGTAGATGTGATCTATATGGACTTCAGTAAGGCATTCGACAAGGTTCCACATGGGAGACTGGTTAGCAAGGTTAGATCTCATGAAATACAGGGAGAACTAGCCATTTGGATTCAAAATTGGCTCGAAGATGGATGATAGAGGGTGGTGGTGGAGGGTTGTTTTTCAGAATGGAGGCCTGTGACCAGTGGAGTGCCACAAGGATTGGTACTGCGTCCACTACGTTTCGTCATTTATATCAATGATTTGGATGTGATCGTAGGAGGTACAGCTAGTAAGTTGCAGATGACACCAAAATTAGAGATGTAGTGGACAGCGAAGAAGGTACCTCAGAGAACAATGGGATCTTGATCAGAAGGGCTGGCAGGTGGAGTTCAATTTAGAAAAAATGCAAGGTGCTGCATTTTGGAAAAGCAAATCAGAGCAGGATTTATACACTCAATGGTAAAGTCCTCGGGAGTGTTGCTGAACAAAGAGACCTTGGAGTGCAGGTTCATAGCTCCTTGAAAGTAGAGTCGGAGGTAGATAGTGAAGAAGGTATTTGTCTGCCTTTATTGGTCAGAGTATTGAGTACAGGAGTTGGGAGGTCATGTTGCGGCTGTACAGGACATTGGTTAGGCCACTTTGGAATATTGCATGCAATTCTGGTCTCCTTCCTAGTGGAAGGATGTTGTGAAGCTTGAAAAGGTTCAGAAGAGATTTGCAAGGATGTTGCCAGGATTGGAGGATTTGAGCTATTGGGAGAGGCTGAATAGGCTGGGGCTGTTTTCCATGGAGCATGGGAGGCCGAGGGGTGACCTTATAGAGGTTTACAAAATTATGAGGGGCATTGGATAGGATAAATAAACAAAGTCTTTTCCTTGGTAAAAACAATGACTGCAGATTCTGGAAACCAGATTCTGGATTAGAGTGGTGCTGGAAAAGCACAGTAGTTCAAGCAGCATCCTGCTCCTTGGATGCTGCCTGAACTGCTGTGCTTTTCTAGTACCCCTCTAATCCAAAGTCTTTTCCTTGGGTTGGGGAGTCCAGAACTGGAAGACATAGGTTTAGGGTGAGAGGGGAAAGAGTTAAAAGGGACCTAAGGGGCAACTTTTACATGCAGAGGGTAGAATAAGCTGCCAGAGGAAGTGGTGTAGGCTGGTATAATTGCAGCATTGAATAGGCCTCTGGATGGGTATATGAATAGGAAGGGTTTAAAGGGATATGGGCCAAATGGTGGCAAATGGGACTAGATTAGGTTGGGATATCTGGTTGAGTTGTATTGAAGGGTCTGTTTCCGTGTTGTACATCTCTATGATCATTCAGAAGAGATTCTTGGCACTATAAGTAAACAGAGCTGAAAAATTGTTGTTGGAAAAGCGCAGCAGGTCAGGCAGCATCCAAGGAGCAGGAGAATCGACGTTTCAGGCACGAGCCCTTCTTCCTGAAGAAGTGCTCATGCCCGAAACGTCGATTCTCCTGTTCCTTGGATGCTGTCTGACCTGCTGCACTTTTCCAACAACACTTTTTCAGCTCTGATCTCCAGCATCTGCAGTCCTCACTTTCTACTATAAGTAAACAGACCAACCAGGGAAGGGCTTCTCCTGGACCTGGTTTTAGAAAATGAGCCCAGCCTGGTTTGTGAAGTTTCTGTGGAGGAGCATTTCAGGTGTAGTGACCATAATACCATGAGTTTTAAGATGCTCATGGATCGGGATAACAGCAGGCCTTAGGCGAAGGTGTTAAATTGGGGAACGCAAATTACAACAATTTTAAGCAGGAAGTTGTTTGAGAATAAATTCACATTGTTCTTGTGGGAGTATTTCAAGCAGCAGTTGATAAGGGCTCAGGAGCAGCACATTACAGCAAGAATGAAGGATAGTTATGGCAAGTTACGTGAACCTTAGATGACCAGGGATGTTATGACCTTGATCAGAAAGAAATGAGAAACATCCATAAGGTCTAGGAGGATGGGAACTGACAAAGCCCTTGAAGTATATAAGGAAAGTAGAAAAGAAATTAAGTAAGGAATTAGGAGGGTTAAAAGGGATCTTGCAAAGTCATTTACAAACAGGATTAAGGAGATTAACAAAGTTTTTATATAAATATACAAAAAGCAAGAAGGTAGCTAGAGAAAGGGCAAAGGAGGTAATCTATGTATGGAGCCAGAAGAGTTTGGTGAGGTTCTAAATGAATGTTTTATGTCAGTATTCATCAAAGAGAAAGAATTGGAGGAGGATGATCTTAGGGAAGGGAGTGTTGGGTTTCTCAGCCAAGTTGCTATTAAAAATCCATATCTGCCACAGATTCACCTGCAACTCCACACACATCATCTATTGTATCCTCTGCATCCGATGTGGCCCCCTCTATATTGGGGAGACAGGCCGGCTACTTGCGGAGCGTTTCAGAGAACACCTCTGGGACACCCGGACCAACCAACCCAACCACCCTGTGGCTCAACATTTCAACTCCCCCTCCCACTCCACCTCCCGACCTCTCCGCCCCCACCCCCGTCTGGCCTATCACCCTCACCTTGACCTCTTTCCACCTATCACATTTCCGACGCCCCTCCCCCAGGTCCCTCCTCCCTACCTTTTATCTTAGCCTGCTGGACAAACTTTCCTCATTCCTGAAGAAGGGCTTATGCCCGAAACATCGATTCTCCTGTTCCCTGGATGCTGCCTGACCTGCTGCGCTTTTCCAGCAACACATTTTCAGCTCTGATCTCCAGCATCTGCAGACCTCACTTTCTCCTGCTATTAAAAATGAAAAGGCACTATGTGTCTTAAAAATATTAAGGTAGATAAGTCCTGGGTTCTGATGGGACCTATCTCAGAATATTGAGGGAGGCAAGAGAACAAATTTCTGGAACAGTGACAGACATCTTTGTGTCCTGTTTGGCCACAGATGAGGTCCCAGAGGACTGGAGAATAGCTAATGTTGTCCCATTGTTTAAGAAGGACAGCAGGTTTAATCCAGGAAATTACAGGCCTGTCAACCTCACATCAGTGGGAGGGAAATTATTGGAAAAGTTTCTCAGAGACAAGATTTCTATGCATTTCAAAGCAAATGGATTGATTAGTGATAGACAGCATGGTTTTGTGCTGGGGAGGTCATGCCTCACTAACTTGATCAAGTCTTTTGAGGAGGTGATGAAGATGATTGATGGAAAAGCAGTTGATGCTGTCGACATGGACTTCAGTAAAGCCTTTGACAAAGTCCCTCATTGCAGACTAGTACAAAAAGTGGAATTACACAGTCTCAGGGGTGAGCTGGCAAGATGGATACAGAACTGGCTTAGTCAAGATTAGACTGGTGCTGGAAAAGCTCAGCAGGTCAGGCAGCATCCGAGAAGCAAGAAAATTGATGTTTTGGGCAAAAGCCCTTCATTAGGAATGACTATCGATGATACAGATATCTCAGTAAGAGGGCTAGGCAAAAGTGAGGACAACAGATGCTGGAAACCAGAGTCTACATTAGAGTGGTGCTAGAAAAGCACAGCCGATCAGGCAGCATCTGAGGAGCAGGAAAATCAACGTATTGCCCGAAACGTCGATTTTCCTGCTCCTCAGATGCTGTCTGACCACTCTAATCTATCTCAGCAAGAGGCCCAGCAATCACTTCCCTAGCTTCCCAAAGAGTTCTAGGATACACCTGATCAGGTCCTGGGAATTTATCCACTTTTATGCATTTCAAGACATCCAGCACTTCCTCCTCTGTAATATGGCCATTTTTCAAGATGTCACCATCTATTTCCCTACATTCTATATCTTTCATGTCCTTTTCCACAGTAAATACTGATGCAAAATACTTGTTTAGTATCTCCTCCATCTCTTGCAGCTCCAAACAAAGGCTGCATTGCTGATCTTTGAGGGGTGAAAATGTGTTGCTGGAAAAGTGCAGCAGATCAGGCAGCATCCAGGGAACAGGAGAATCGACGTTTCGGGCATAAGCCCTTCTTCAGGAATGAGGAAAGTTTGTCCAGCAGGCTAAGATAAAAGGTAGGGAGGAGGGACTTGCTTCTTCAGGAATGAGGAAAGTTTGTCCAGCAGGCTAAGATAAAAGGTAGGGAGGAGGGACTTGGGGGAGGGGCGTCGGAAATGTGATAGGTGGAAAGAGGTCAAGGTGAGGGTGATAGGTCAGACTGGGGTGGGGGCGGAGAGGTCAGGAAGAAGATTGCAGTTTAGGAAGGCGGTGCTGAATTCGATGGATTTGACTGAGACAAGGTGGGGGGAGGGGAAATGAGGAAACTGGTGAAATCCGAGTTCATCCATTGTGGTTGGAGGGTTCCTAGCCGGAAGATGAGGCGCTCTTCCTCCAACCATCGTGTTGTTGTGGTCTGGCGATGGAGGAGTCCAAAGACCTTCATATCTTTGGTGGAGTGTGAGGGGGAATTGAAATGTTGAGCTACAGGGTGGTTGGGTTGGTTGGTCCGGGTGTCCCAGAGGTATTCTCTGAAACGCTCCGCAAGTAGCCGGCAAGTAGTAGGTGTAATGAGAGGTTGACTACCTACACCTCTCCCTCTTAACAGGAAGCCACATACTGCAGTCATAATTCCAGGAATATAGGTTAACATACAGTGAATGTGGTAGTTCTTCAATTCATTAATGGCATAACCTACAAGTCATAACACTACTGCAGTGCATACAAAGTCAATGAAAGAATAATCATGGAACACAACCTCAGAACTTAAACTCCTGCCATGAATTGGAGGAGAGTCACAGGAGCTCCAATGATAGTCAGCAGGTGCTGACGTATTCACTTCATCATGTCACTCAAAATTGACTATTTTCTCGACTGTACTGATTGGGATAAAGGAGAAAGACTTTACTGGAACTCGTCATCTCACGCTGATCAATTTTTCAGCTTTATAAAGGCCACTAAATGCATTAGTGAGAACTGTAAATGAAACACCAGAGAAAATAAAGAAGGAATCAAGAACAGAAACTACCGTCCCATTTACATCCTACTCAGTAACTTTCAGCATACATAATTAACATTGTGATCTATTGGAAACACTTGCCGCAAACTGAACTGCAAGCATGTTTTAAAATGAAAATAGAGGGTGGGCAATGATACCACTCGAGTAGGGGAGGATTGTTTTGGGAGAGGGCTGGTCTGCATAGTGTATGTCAAAACTATGGCATTCTGCAAAGACTGTGTGTGGGGCTGTGACTGTGAGAGCAGTTCAATACATTTGGGCGTTCGGCTCTTGCAACTGCAGAAATGTAAATCCCCCAGGAAGATGTTTGGTCTTCATATGTGCTAAATTAAAGATCAAAATTGCGTATCAAAGGCCATCTTGATAGCTGACAATTCAAGTCAGGGAAATACCATCTCGAGTATGGAAAACAATAGCTCTGTAAAATCTGGGAAGGTAAATAACCCAGCTTTACCGCATACCAGATTCAACACTGAGTCAACAATTTCACATCATAACCTCTGGTCCCCTAAGAGGTGATGAGGTTATGGACGGTCTGGGAGATGATGGTTTGGTGGTGGGGGGTGGGGTCATGGTCAAGGGGGCAGTAGGAGGAGGTATCTGCGAGCTGGCGTTTGGCCTCAGCGGTGTAGAGGTCGGTGCGCTAAACTACTACCGTGCCTCCCTTGTCTGCTGGTTTGATAGTGAGGTTGGGGTTGCAACCTTTGAGGGGCCCTATTCTCTCCCTGGATACTCTTTTTCCCTTAATGTATAAAACAAAACTTTTTCTTGTTACATGTGACAATAATAAATCAAATCAAATCAAATCAAAACAATTAACATTTTGAGTCCAGTATGAATCTGTTTTAGGGTCATGATCTTAAGAAGTTCTGAGGGAGAATCATAATCAGAATCAAAACATTTACACTCTTCTCTCCCTCCACAGCTGCTGCTTGACCTGCTGAGTTTCTCTAGCATTCTCTGTGTGTGTTTGTTATACAGAACAGATTCCAGAGCGAGACCTAGTTTGATGAGCCATGTGGTTTGTTTTGCACAATCTGGTAACCGTGGTGGTCAGGCATTGAATATGTACACATAATTAATGTTCTTTTAACAAAATCACACATTTAATTCACAAAAGAAAAATAAATGCAATATATGTTTGACAATTTTGAAAACCTCTTGTCACAAACAGCAAAAATCAAGATTCAGTCATTTTTCTCAGTAATATCCTTTCTAGATATTCAATGCTATTAAAGTATTACCATCCTCACCTTAAACGTTCTTACTAAACTGATAAGGTCTCAAGCATTTCCTTTTGGTGACTTCCTGCACATTCACCAGAGATGATTTTCTCTATCTGTCTCTCAGACATTCAGACATGGGCTAACTCATTGACTTTCTTTGATATTGACTAATTTGAGGCTGTTGAAACTGCTTAACACTTCTTTCCATTTCTGATGGCCTGGAATAATGCTTTGTCAAAATATTCTAAGATTCAGACCAAAGGGGTATTGGCAGATTGGGGGGTGGGCAAAACCTTGTAAGATGTAATATAATGTGGGAAATGTGAATCATTGAATCATAAAATCATACAGTACAGAAGATGGACTTCGGTCCATCGAGTCTGTTCTTCTAAAATACATGATTACCTGCATCTGGTCCACATCCTTCAATGTTATGAAATTTCAAGTGGCTCATCCAAGTACTTTTTTAAGGTTGTGAGGTTCCTGATCTCAACTACCCTCCCAGACAGAGCATTCCAAACCCCCACTACCCTCCCAGACAGAGTATTCCAGACTCCCACTACCCTCCCAGACAGAGTATTCCAAACCCTTACAACCCTCCCTGACAGAGTATTCCAGACTCCCACTACCCTCCCAGACAGAGCATTTCAGACCCCTCACTACCCTCCCAGACAGAGTATTTCAGACCCCTCACTACCCTCCCAGACAGAGCATTTCAGACCCCTCACTACCCTCCCAGACAGAGCATTCCAAACCCTTCACTACCCTCCCAGACAGAACATTCTAGACTCCCACTACCCTCCCAGACAGAGCATTCCAGACCCCTCACTACCCTCCCAGACAGAACATTCCAGATTCCCACTACCCTCCCAGACAGAGCACTCCAGACCCTCACTACCCTGTGGGTAAAAAAAAAAAATCCTCTATTCACCTTAAACCTCTAGCATTTTACCTTAAGATTATATCCCCCCCCCCCCCGTCAACATTTTTGACCCTTCTACTGGGAGGGAGGTGGCTACTGATTTCTACTCATGTTTTCCACCACAATCAGATTGTTAGGGGCAAGAGCAGGATGGAGAGAAGTCTGATGTTCCCTCTAGTCAAAGGATGTGCACTTTAGCAATGAAATAGAGGAGCTGAATATTATTTAAATGGAGAAGGCCAGCAGAAAGATTTAAGAATCCTTGTGTATGAATAACAAACAGATCACATGCAGGTCCAACAGATAATAGAGAAGGCAAATGCAATGTTGTCCTTTGTTTCAAATGGAAGGAAATGTAAAAGTAGGAAGATTTTGTTAAACTATAAAAGGCACTATTAATGCCACATCTGGAAGATAGTGAATAGCTTTGGGCCCTTTAAGGAAAGGTATGGAGGGACTTTTTTATGAGGAGAGATTGTGTAGGTTGGAGCTGGACTCATTGGTGTTTGGAAGAATGAGTGAAGATCTTACTAATACTTATAATTAGTTCTTCTATAATGTGGTGGTTGCATCCCCAATTCATCAATCATGTTACAGCGAATTCGCATTGACAAAATGCACATTATAACAGAATGACCTGTATAAGATTCATAAGAGACCTGACACATCTGAAAAGGTTGTTTTTCCTTGTGGGAAAGTGTAGGACCAAAGGGCATTTTCTCAAAATAAGGGAAGTGAATTTGTGAATTCTTTATTGCAGAGGTCTGTCAAGGTTGGGTCATTAAGTGTATTCAAGGCTAAGATAGGCAGATTTTTAATCAGGAAGGGAATCAAGGGTTATAGGGAAAATGCAGGAAAGTGGAGTTGAGGACTATAAGATTAGCCATGATCATATTGAATAGAGAAGCACTTGTAGAGTGCTAGCCTTTGCACAGCCAATCCATTTTCAACAATTTATTGTCCCCAAGAGCAGAAAGCAGTGACACATGAAGGAAAATGGCTAAATATCCTCAGTGAGTGCGGCAGAAACATCGAGAACAGGATGGGTTAGTAATGTGAAGAATGCGGTGGGTGAGTGGACACAATGGGCTGAATGGCCAGCTTCTACTCCTCTGTCTTATGGAGTCAACCACGACCAACAAAGGAAGTTAAAGATTGTATTAGGTCAAAGGAAGAGGCTTTTCAGTTGCAGGGAAAAGTAAAAATCACAGTCATGGGAGTATTTCAGAATTCTGCAAAAGAGGACCAAGAAATTGGTAAAGAAATGGAGAATAGAAAATAAATATAAACAAGCAAGAAACAGGGTGGAAGGTGACATCATCGGAACAGATGCGATGGAGACAGCGAAACTGGGAGAACATAATTGAGTTCTTGCAGGAAGTAGAGTGTGAGGAAGCTTTCTATGGGTGCACTCTCAAGAAGGTTGAAGATCTAACGGCTGTGGTAGTGACCATGGGTACAAGATCATCCAAGGCTGATGGAACAGGTAACATCATTTCACTGACCTCAAAGTGAGTGTAGAATGCATTGAGTTTATTGGATGGGGATGTATTGTTGCCCATGATTCTGTTTGACTTCACTTTATAGCCTGTTATGTTGCATGTGCCCTACCACAAACAATGAGTGTCCGCATGGTTGGTCTGAGTCTCGAGCTGACCTCTTGGTATTACCTCTTGGTGTCTTTGAATGCTTTACTAAGATTGTACCTGAATTTCCTGTATAGGTTAAGGTCACCCAACTTGTACACCACAGACATGGAGTTCAATAGGGGTGGATCTCCCAGTTCATCCATGGTTTGATTGGGGAACATTCAGATTAGCTTCTTCAGCACACAGTCTTCTACACTCTTATTGGTGAAGTCTGTGATGGTAGTGACATACTCTTTTAGGTTGGCCACTGAGTTCTTGAATATGGACCAGTCCACTACCGCTAAACAGTCCCATTGAAGCCCTTCAGTTGCCTCAGACCACACAGCTCTACTTTCTGTGCTGGGTCCTCACGCTCCAATTTCTACATGTAAGCCAGGGGGAGGAGCACAGTGCCATGACCTGATTTTCCAAAATGCGGATGGAGGAATGGAGCATGGCCGCCCAGGTCACTGCCTGAATGCTGTAGTTATCCAGCAGAACAGGGAATAGGTCAATAACCTTTTGCATTCTGCAGGGCTA
Organism: Chiloscyllium plagiosum; assembly: GCF_004010195.1. NCBI lineage: Eukaryota > Metazoa > Chordata > Chondrichthyes > Orectolobiformes > Hemiscylliidae > Chiloscyllium > Chiloscyllium plagiosum. The sequence goes on from NC_057732.1 coordinate 56,781,125, forward strand.
AGTTCCACCATCCCATTGCTCCCTCACATGCACAGCACCATTGTTTACTCTAACTCTGCCACTGCACATGCCTCTCACCAAGGCTATGGACTACTCCTCTCATTATCGCAAGCATTGTGTCCACTTACCCACCGCATTCTGCACATTACTAACCAATCCTGTTCTCTGTGTTTCTGCCTCATTCACAGAGGATACTTAGCCATTTTCCTTCATGTGTCACTGCTTTCTGCTCTCCCTTCCACCTCCATCATACTCAGGCCCTCCTTTTGTCCCTTTGCAGAAAATATTGGCTGAAAATCTGAAACAAAAACAGAAATTGCTGGAGAAACTCAGCAGGCCTGGTAGAATTATGGAGAGAAAGCAGAGTTAACGTTTCGAGACAAGTGACCTTTCTTCAGAACTGATAGTAGCTAAGGAAAGATGGTAAAATCTCTGAGACAGGGAGTGAACAAGTTAGGGATCAGGTGGAGATGAACCCCAGATGGAGAGAAAGTTCACCAGACAAAGGGATGGAAAATAGTAAGCCAGGGAGACAGATGAACTGATACTGGGGACAATACGTTGTTGAAAATGGGTTGGGTGTGTAAAGACTGGCGCCTGTAAGTCAGCACAAAGTGAGTGATAACTAAGAAATCAAACTGAGAGCCGTGGAGAGATGAATAAAATATCTGTGTATCGCTGACCTGGCAGAAGAAGGCAGGACATCGGCATTACGAAAGACCAAAGTGAAGTCCTGAAGGGCTGAGATGATGTTTTGAAGACAGGCATGGTCGGCGTAACATCGAGGGCCAAAGGGCCTGTACTGCGCTGTAGCATTCTGTGTTCTGTTGTCATGTGGTTAAGTTGAGGGTGGTTTGGTGATACTGACTTGCATGGGTGAAAGATTGAATAGGATGCTGTCCATGCAGCATACAAAATATTTTACTGAAGGCAACATTGGACAATGGCTGGGACAAGCACTCAGTAAACTCCAGCCTCCAGGTCCCTATATATGAGTTACATGCTGGTATTCTTTCTTGACAATAGAATATCCTTAATTGTCATGTATACTCCAGTACAGAAGTACAGGAGTACAGTCAAAAGGTTTTACAATAACTGCCACTAACTGTGTCATCTTAGGCACAAGTGCCTAGGTACAAATCTTGGATACAAAGAGGAATAAAAGGAATAAAAGAAAGCATTACTTAGTGTCCAAAAAAAAGTTAGAAATAAGGTAATTAAGGATTTACATTAATGTCTGATGGAGAGTTTCAAATAGCAGCAGCTTAACATGTTGTCTGACTGCCCAGATCAGGCCCCAGTCCCTTGCTCTGCTTTGGGACTCACTTCCCCTTGCACTGCCACGACACCACTAAAAACTAAGCAAAAAGAAAAGAACTAAAAAGAACAGACGAAGCAGAGGAGCTCCGAGTGGAGTGACCTACTTTGCTGCCATCTTGCATGTCAAAGGAGAGATGATTGAGAAGAGATATCTGAATAAGGCTAAAAGATTTGGCTAAAACCATGATGCAGATGTTTGAAAATAAAGTAATTGCTGCTCAGTAGCGTGATTCCAAAGTCCTCTTTCAAAACCTAAGCAGAAATCAGAAGATTTTCGCTTAATATTAGGATTCTAATATTTTTGCATTCTTTCCATATTTCCCACCTTTCTCACCATTGCCCACGACCTCCAGGAGGGCAAATCTCTGTCCATGTGTTGTTGGCCAAGGAGATTGTAACAAAGGAAAACTCAAATGAATATATGAGTTGTGACAGCGTGTCCAATCTGCTCTGGGTTCTGAGGTGTAACTCTTTCAGAAGTGGATGTTACGTGCATGTAACTGCAGCTTTGTGCTGAGCTAGCCTTAGCAAGATCTGTTCCTTGCTCCCAAGAGAGTTGCTATTTTTAGAACAGATGATGAGAAAGCTTTGATAAAAACCAGATGATAATATGTTAAACCAAATGCTAAATTTAGTAACAATATCAATCTAGTGGACTTGCCATATGGTATAATGGCAGGACTGATGCAGGACTCTGGTATATGTTGTAACAGAATCACGTGTGTTTTATAAAAGAGATTGACTGCATCTGTTACAGAGAGATCAAAAGAGAAACATGTGCAATTGTTCACAACCAGGAATCAAAAATGTTGACAATGAATAACAGGTTCATAGAAATTTGGAAAAGGTCCTGCTGCTCTAATCCGGAATTTTCAGTTTCTATTGTGAGAGGAATAGATACAGTCAATAGCCAGAGACTTTTCCCCAGGGCAAGATTGACTGGAGGTACGAGAAGTCATAGTTTGAAGATATTAGGAGGAGGGTTAAAAGGAGACATCAGAGGAAGGTTCTTTACGCAGAGAGTTGTGAATGCATGGAATGCGTTGCCAGCTGTGGTGGTGGAAGCAGAGTCATTAGGGACATTTAAGCGACTGCTGGACATGTACATGGATAGCAGTGAGTTGAGGAGTGCGTAGGTTGTTACTATATTTTACATTAGGATTAAGTCTCAGCACAACATCGTGGGCCTAGGGACCTGTTCTGTGCTGTGCTTTTCTATGTACTAAAAAGCCCTCGTGTTGCCTTTATTCAGATTCTGACAGCATGTTATCCTGGCTTATTTTGTGTTGTATACTTACCAGATAGTTGGCAATTATTCAATAACTATACTGTGCCGAAGGCGATAAAGAAATGAACATTGATCCACTTTCCTACATTGATCATCATTAAAGCTGGGTTAGAATTTGCAGTGTAAACCCTTACCATTCAGTGCATAACCACAGAATTAACTAAACTTGTCTGCTAATTTTCTGTGCACCATTTTGTTGCTGTCGTTGATTGGAAGATGTTGTTTCTGCAAATGGCTTCTTCCTCACATGCTGATTGTGCTGCCTTCCTTCACAGCCTATTATGTCATTGCTGCCACACAGCAGTTAGAATTAGTCCTGTTTGGATATTTTTCAGAAATCACCATCATAACAGATAAAATCATATTGTGGCTGACAAAAAAAGAGTTGTCTGGAGAGTCCTGAGACAGAAAATATCATAGACTGCCAGGTCTTTCATTTTAGGGAGGACTGTCAATTGAGCAGGTTACAGTTGGAATGAGCACTGAAGTACAAACCTCATTTATAGATCTGTAGCTCTCCCTACCCCCACATCTAGTCCTGAAGAAAGGTTAATACCCGAAATGTTGACTTCCCCACCTCTTGATGCAGCCTGGCTTGCTGTTTTCTTCAAGCCTCCTGTTTGTCTACTTCCCTTGTGAGGAGTTGAGAACCAGGAACATAGTTTAAAAATAAGGGTGTAGCCACTTCAGCCTGTGATGAAAGAATGATATTTACTTAGAGAATTGTAAACCTTTGGAATTCTCTACCACAGAGGGCCATAGAGTTTCAGTCTTTGAATATGTTTAAGGGAGAGATTGATTGATTTCTAATTACCAGTGGAATACTGAGTTATAGGTGTAAGGTGAATAAAAGCATTGAAGTTTTCAATCAGTCATGATCGCATTGAATAACAAGGTAAGGCTCCATGGACTGAATGTCCTAATTCTGTTTTCTATTGTAAGTAGAAACATTGCTGTGATTAGTTTTTGAAATGCTATTGAAAATATATATGTATTTATTTTTGATTTATGAACAGATTATGATGAGATTATGTAGGTTGCAGGATTTTTTATACCTGCACAGATGGAGTCAGTGGAAATACTGGAGATTATGGGGACTCTGCAGCAGCTCAAAACTAAACCAGAGAGTGTGTAAGATTGAAGGTTTTCTCATTTTATCTCTAGTCTAACCCCTTACCTAATCCCTGATCTGACCCTTGACTTGATCCTTGATGTGATCTCTGCTTTGATCACTGATCCAAGTGCAATAAACTGTAGCAGAGTTTATTCAGTTTTGTCCTCCTGGTGAACAAGGGAACTATTTGCAGCAATCCCAGCAGCAGGTGTGTAAATGTTGTGTTAAGGAAGGAAATAAGATATTACTTTATTGTTCCATTTTGTTTGCTTGTCTCCCCATCCATTCATCACCGTGTGTGCCTGGACAAATATTATTCCAATGTTGTGTGATTGGTGCAGGCTATGACAAAAACGCATTGTTACTGAAATTGCTGTCACTCAATGTCAGATATGAATTTCTGGATGGACTAAAATTTCTTGATTGTTGAAAGTATTTCAAATATATCTTAGCCCCTTATGATATTCCAGTATATCCAATATCTCAGCTAAGCTTCTTGCTGCTAGTTCACATTTCTGTTTTTCTTGAGCAGCTTTCCATGCTGGACATACTCAAAAAGTTGAAATAATAGTTACTTTTTCATTTAGACTGCTTCTGTTATGTTGCCGTCATTCGTATCAAATTCTACCAGGACACTCTCAAAGCATGTAATATCCAGCTCAGCAACTGTCTGGAGGAGGGTTATTATTAAATTGAAAATGATTCAGAAAAGATTTACCAGGGTGTTGCCCGGAATGGCAGGGACTTTTTTCACTGAAGCATAGGAGGTTGAGGGATGACCTTGCAGAGGTTTATACAATCATTGTGTGTGTGTGTGTGTGTGTGTGTGTGTGTGAGAGAGACTGGGGAGTTGTGAAGTGTGGGGTGGTAATGGGAATGTGTATGTAGGAGGGGTGGGACTGTGTGTGTATGTGGGAGTGTGGGCTGTGAAGTGTGTCTGAGGGGTGGGAATTGTGACCTGTTTGTGAAGGTGATTCTGAATTCGCAACTTGGGCTTGTGATGTTGGAGAGTGTCATTGACTTGGTTCAACACCAGTCTAATACCAGCATCTCCACATTGTCATTGACTTGATTGGATTAAAGTAACTCTTCTGTTCAAATGAGTTTATTTATCACGAAGTGACTAGACACCAAGTTATTGAACCTAATTTCACAGTCAGCATTGAGTAATGTTTAATCCTGATCGAGGAATCCTTTAACAGAGGAACGTAGGAAAAGGAGTAGGCCATTTGGCCCCTTGAGCTGTTCTATCAATTAATGAGATCATGGCTGACCTGTGGTCTAACTTCATACACCTGTCTTTGGCTCCTATCCCTTAATAGCTTTTGCTTAACAAAAAAAATCTTAGATTTAAAATTTACAACTGATCCAGCAGAAGTTCCAAATGTCTACCAGCCTTTGTAGAAAAGATTTCTACCACCTCGCCTGAGTGGTCTGGCCTTAATTTTCAGACTATGCCCACTGGTTCTAGAATCCCAAACATGAAATAGTTTATCTTTTCCTGATCTATGTTGTACTCTCTCAAAGGCCAATACAGCCTTCATAAGGTATGGAGCCCAGATTTGCTCATAGTACACATTTCTCCTGCAATTCCATGAAAATCACATCATTTCCTTGTCTTCAGAAGGATGAGATCCCACAACTCCGTTTGATTCAGATTTTCTAGCGACATTGTATTCCTTCTCAGCTTGCTCTGAAGGTTCAGCAAACAAGATGGTTCATTGTCTACAAATTGCTCATACGCCATATGGTTTACACAGATACAACAGGGACACTTGTTAATGAGGAGTATTCGGGAGCTCCCTGCATTCAGGATGTTTGATTTACTGAATTGCTGCTTGTTCTGTGAATCTAACAAGTAGCAGCTGCTCATTCACAGAGTGTCAGGAACAAAAGCAAAAACATCAAGCAAGATCAAATTGGACAATATCAACATAGATTGAGGTAATCTATGTTTGAATGCACTGGGCCCTGTGGAAAGATCTGTTATTGGATAAGCACTGCACACATTGGGTTTGACCTGTCATCAAACATGGGCTGTCTATACAGCTTGTATCTTGGTTTCTGAAACGGCACTTTCCAAATAGGGTTGGAACAAGTGAGGTTTTGAGCTGAATCTTTGAATGTCTGGTCATCCCAGAGCCACTCCCATCTCCCCAGCTTTACATGAGTCTTCACTTGATCCAGCAAAACTGCCTGCTTTCTCATCTCACTGAGGTGGTCATACCCATTTTCAAAATGGGGGTCACAGTAGGAAATAGCTGGGAATCAGGCTTTTAAATATAATACTGTGAAATTAGAAACAGATATTTTATATTTTCCAGGTTTACTAGGAATCCCAAAAACATAACCCTCCTGGTTTCTGTTTGGGTTGAAGGCAAGTTATTGGTAATGACTCCTATTATCTCATTGTTTCCAGGAAAATGAAACATGAACTAGTTTCCATTTACATTACTTGAACTTATCAACAAACAACTTATCAACAAAGTGAAGAATGAGTTCATTGACAGTGCTATCAAGCAGCACTTGCTCAGCAGTAACTTGCTCATTGTCACTCAGTGGGGATCTACCACTCGGCTCTTGACCTCATTACAGTCTTAGTCCAAATGGTGACAAAAACTTCAAATCCAAAGGCAAGTGTAGGGTGATGGCTTTTGACATCAAGGCTGTATTTGACTGAACATGGTATCAAAGAGCCTTAGCAAACTGGAATCAATAAATTTCTGGGGGCAAACACAGCATATAGGAAGACCTGAGAATTGTTTAGATATGCACTTGCTATTCCAAATCATATAAGGCCATGGACTAAGTGCAGAAAAATGGGATTTAAATAGTTAGGTGGCTGTTTTTGACTGGCTCAAACATGATAAGTTGAAGATATTTTTTCTGCGTTGTACACCTTTATGATTCAATGGCTTGATTGACAACATCCAGAGTTGGACTAGTATATGCTAAATAAAAATCACGCTGCACAAATGCTAGACAATGACCATCTCCAACAACAGAAAATCTAGCTATTGCCACTTGGGGTTCAATGACCAACTCAACTCATGTACCCGAATACCCAGCCCACCAGTCAGGTGTGTGATGAAATAGTCCCCACTTGCCCAAATTAGTGTAGCTCCAACAACACTCAAAACGTTTGACACCATCCAGGACAAAGCAGCCTGCTTGACTTGGACTACATCCACATGCATCCACTCCCTCCACCACTCACACTCAGTAACAGCAGTGTACACTACCTACAACATGCACTGCAGAAATTTATCAAGGCTCTTTAGACATAACCTTTCAAACCTGCAACCTTTACCATCTTGAAGAACAAAAGCAGCAGATACATAGAGTCACCACCTCTTGCAAGTTCCCATCCAAGATACTCACCATCCTGATTTGGAAATATATCACCATTTTTTCAGTGACACTGGGTAAAAATCTTGGAAATCCTTTTGGAATGGCATTGTGGATGTCCCACACTACCAAAGACTGCATTGGTTCAAGAAGGCAGCTCACCACCATCTTCACGTGGGCAATTGTGGATGGGCAACAAATGCTCACCCTGTCAGCGAGGCCCACGTTCCATTAATGAATTTTAGAAAAACAGATCTTCCAAAGTGTTGCTCAGTGTGAGATCAGGATCAACTGCAATATAACAGTGGTGTCATCAACAAAATATTCTGGGACAATATTACAGGATACATGGCTCAGACTTCCGTCTTAAAGATATTTAATGCCCTCATCAATCTCCTATGGGTTCTGCACATGGTGAATTTTTGCTTGTTTGCAATGCCATCAAGCTTAAGTATTCACTCTCTCCACCACTGACACTCAATAGTAAAAATGTGTATCATCTACATGACGAATTACGGCAACTCATTAAACATCCTCGAACAGCTCCAACCAAACCCATGACCTCTACTATCCAGAGGGACAAGTGGAGCAGATACATGGGAACCTCACCACCTGGAAGTCCCCCTCCAAGCTATTCACCGTCCCGACTTGGAAATATATCATCATTCCTTCACTGTCATTGGGTCACAATCTTGGAATTCCCTCCTTAAGGGCATTGTGGGTCTACCTACAGCACATGTTTATACGTCCTGCTAAGATTTGCTTTTCCAAAATGTAGCACCTCACATTTATCTAAATTAAACTCCATCTGCCACTCCTCAGCCCATTGGCCCATTTGATCAAGATCCTGTTGTACAGTGTTGCTTGAAAATAGATGAGAGAGGTGGAGTATAAATTCTTCTGCTCCTTTCCTTACTCAGGACTGGATTTCTTTCCATTTTGCATCTTTCAATTGTGTTTGAGAGTGAGGATAGTCATTAGAATATCAGAGGATCCTGCTTCCCTCCTCATGGGAAATGGAATCTTGATCAGATGGTTAATGGCTGAGGAGTGGCAGATGGAGTTTAATTTAGATAAATGTGTGGTGCTACAGCTGGGAAAAGCAAATCAGAGCAGGACTTATGCACTTCATGGTAAGGTCCTGGGAAGTGTTGCTGAACAAAGTGACTTTGGAGTGCAGGTTCATAGTTCCTTGTAAGCAGAGTTGCAATTAGATAGGATAGTGAAGAAGGCATTTAGTATGCTTTCCTTTATTGGTCAGAGCATTGAGAATAGGAGTTGGGAGACATTGGTGACCACTTTTGGAATATTGGGTGTGCATTTCTGGTCTCCTATCGGAAGAATTAGATTAGATTCCCTACACTATGAAAACAGGCCCTTCAGCCCAATCAGTCCACACCGACCCTCCGAAAAGTAACCCACCCAGACCCATTTCTCCATGACTAATGCACCTAACACTATGGACAACTTAGCATGGCCAATCCACCTAGCCTGCACATCTTTGGATTGTGGCAGGAAACTGGAGCACCCGGAGGGAACCCACACAGACACGGGGAGAATGTGCAAACTCCACACAGACAGTCACCCAAGGCTGGAATTGAACCTGGGACCCGGTGCTGTGAGGCAGCAATGCTAACCACTGAGCCACCATGCCGCCCCGATGTTGTGAAACTTGCAAGCATTCAGAAGAAATTTACAAGGATGTTGCCAGGGTTGGAGGATTTGAGCTATAGGGAGAGGCTGAATAGGCTGGGGCTGTTTTCCTGGAGCATCCCTGAAGGCTGAGGGAGGACCTTGTAGAGGTTTGTAAAATCATGAGAGGCATGGATAGGGTAAATAGGCATGGTGGAGGAGTCCAGAACTAGAGGGCATAAGTTTAGGATCGGAGAGGAAATATTTAAAAGGGATTTATGGAGCAACTTTTTCATGCAGAAGGTGGTATGTGTATGGAATGAGCTGCCAGAGGAAGTGGTGGAGGCTGGTACAATTACAACATTTGAAAGGCATCTGGATGTGTATATGAATAGGAAGGGGTTAGAGGGATATGGGCCAAATGCTGACAAATGGGACTAGATTGATTTAAAATATCTGGTCGCCATGGATGAGTTGGACCAAAGGGTCTGTTTCCATGCTGTATATCTCTATGACTCTATGACTACATCTTTTGTAAGAACTCATTTTGAGTGGCTCAGAATCCACATCCTTGAACCAAATAAAGCACAAAATACAGCCTGATGGAGTGATACTTCAAGCAATTTCACTCTATCTCTCTGGAAACACAATCATGTTGAGCACTTAACCATGAATGCTTGAGCGCAGATCTTTTATACATGTTTTCCAGCAGTTATGCTTTCCAGTTCTGTCAGGGTTACATCTTCTGGAAAACAAGCAAATGGTAGGGCTGAATACTCATCTGCTCATGGTGTGGTCATCACATGGAGCAACAAGTCTAATACTGTCATACCTGTCCCTCAGCTTGCTGCACAATTCATATCCTTACATGAAGTATCAGTCCTGAAGAAAAGTCATATCAGACTTGAAATGCTGATTCTTTTTCCCTCTCCACAGATTCTGAGAAAACCTGAAGAGTTTCTCCAGCACTTTGTGTTTGTTCCTCACAAGAGGAATGTTGACAAATTGAAATGCCGGGCACAAGAGGAATTTCTTTCCAGATGGAGTACAGGATGAAATGTAGTTTCCACCTTCTGAAATTATTCTCCTTTTTTCGACAGAACTGTCCTACAATTCAGTTTGGAAAATGCATAAAGGTTTCCATTGATAACTAGGAGCTCTGACACATTAAGAAGAACTGGGACTTTGTGTCACTAAAGTAAAAAAATGGAAGAAATCATTAATATTAAAGTGTCCAAAAAAAATCAGATGCAATTTTTAGGTGTTGAGAATGGAGTGTATTTGGAGAGGTTCTTATACAAACTTAACTGTTTTTCCTCAATTCTTACATGTGTGAATCATGAACATTGATTCAGAAGGAGATTGAATTTAACATGAACGAGAACTAAGTGCATGAGTCAGTGCTGCTCACCATAACAATAGCACATCCTCCTTTTCTGTTCAAATGAAGCTTTTACTGAATCCTACATACAAACTGACTCACTATTACCTCATTAATATTTCTCAACCTCTGTTTGCATAATCTCCTACACGGATCATGAATATCAAAATGACACGATCTTCATGGAAAAGTATTTTGACCATAATATTTGGAAGCATTTAAGATAATATTACTGTCCTAACAGGCACAAGATGTATACAATCCTAGAGCTTTAGAAGTTTTCATATTAAAAAGAAATGCTGGAGAAAGATGTGCACTTGCAATGCCAAGGTATATAAGGCAATAGGCAAAGGTGAGGACTGCAGATGCTGGAAACCAAAGTTTAGATCAGAGTGGTGCTGGAAAAGCACAGCAGGTCAGGCAGCATCCGACGAGCAGGAAAATCGACATTTCGGGCAAAGGGCTTTTCCTGCTCCTCGGATGCTGCCTTACCTGCTGTGCTTTTCCAGCACCACTGTGATCTAAAATATAAGGCTATTGGCCAAGTGCTGGAAAATGAGATTAGGAGATAGTGAGGAAAGAGATCGATCTGAGACGGGTGCAGCTGAGAACAGAAGTGAGTCAAACAGTCAGGGCAGGCAGGGACAAGGTAGGACTAATAAATTAAACTGCATTTATTTCAATGCTAGGGGCCTAACAGGGAAGGCAGATGAACTCAGGGCATGGTTA
>NC_057732.1:56792435-56807109 GCF_004010195.1 Chiloscyllium plagiosum
GACAGCTGGAAAATGGGAAGCCTTCAGAAATGAGATAACAAGAATCCAGATAAAAGTATATTCCTGTCAGGGTGAAAGGGAAGGCTGGTAGGTATAGGGAATGCTGGATGACTAAAGAAATTGAGGGTTTGGTTAAGAAAAAGAAGGAAGCATATGTCAGGTATAGGCAGGATAGATTGAGTGAATCCTTAGAAGAGTATAAAGGAAGAGGAGTACACTTAAGAGGGAAATAAGGAGGGCAAAAAGGGGACATGAGATAGCATTGGCAAATAGAATTAAGGAGAATCCAAAGGGTTTTTACAAATATATTAAGGGCAAAAGGGTAACTAGGGAGAGAATAGGGCCCCTCAAGGCGGACTTTGTGTGGAGTCACAGAAAATGGGGGAAATACTAAATGAATATTTTGCATCAGTATTTACTGTGGAAAATGATGTGGAAGATATAGACTGTAGGGAAATAGATGGTGACATCTTGCTAAATGTCCAGATTAAAGAGGAGGAAGTGCTGGATGTCTTGAAATGGTTAAAGGTGGATAAATCTCCAGGACCTGATCAGGTATACCCTAGACCTCTGTGGGAAGCTAGAGAAGTGATTGCTGGGCCACTTGCTGAGATATTTGTATCATCGATAGTCACAGTTGAGGTGCTGGAGGTTGGCAAATGTGGTGCCACTGTTTAAGAAGGGCGGTTAGACAAGCCAGGGAACTATATACCGGTGAGCCTGACCTCAGTAGTGGGCAAGTTGTTGGAGGGAATCCTGAGGGACAGGATATACATGTATTTGGAAAGGCAAGGACTGATTCGGGATTGTCAACATGGCTTTGTGTGTGGAAAAACATGTCTCACAAATTTGATTGAGTTTTTTGAAGAAGTAACAAAGAAGATTGATGAGGGCAAAGCAGTAGATGTGATCTATATGGACTTCAGTAAGGCGTTCGACAAAGTTCCCCATGGGAAACTGATTAGCAAGGTTAGATCTCATGGAATACAGGGAGAACTAGCCATTTGGATACAGAACTGGCTCAAAGGTAGAAGACAGAGGGTGGTGGTGGAGGGTTGTTTTTCAGACTGGAGGCCTGTGACCAGTGGAGTGACACAAGGATCGGTGCTGGGCCCTCTACTTTTTGTCATTTACATAAATGATTTGGATGCGAGCATAAGAGGTACAGTTAGTAAGTTTGCAGATGACACCAAAATTGGAGATGTAGTGGTAGGGAAGAGGGTTATCTCAGATTACAACAGGATCTGGACCAGATGGGCCAATGGGCTGAGATGTGACAGATGGCGTTTAATTCAGATAAATGCGAGGTGCAGCCTTTTGGGAAAGCAAATCTTAGCAGGACTTATACACCTAATGGTAAGGTCCTAGGGAGTGTTGCTGAACAAAGAGACCTTGGAGTGCAGGTTCATAGCTCCTTGAAAGTGGAGTCGCAGGTAGATAGGATAGTGAAGAAGGCGTTTGGTATGCTTTCCTTTATAAGTCAGAGCATTGAGTACAGAAATTGGGAGATCATGTTGCGGCTGTACAGGACATTGGTTAGGCCACTTTTGGACTTCTGGTCTCCTTTCTATCGGAAAGATGTTGTGAAACTTGAAAGGGTTCAGAAAAGATTTACAAGGATGTTGCCAGGGTTGGAGGATCTGAGCTACAGGGAGAGGCTGAACAGGCTGGGGCTCTTTCCTTGGAGTGTCGGAGGCTGAGGGGTGACCTTATAGAGGTTTACAAAATTATGAGGGGCATGGATAGGATAAATAGACAAAGTCTTTTCCCTGGGATGGGGGAGTCCAGAACTAGAGGGCATAAGTGTAGGGTAAGAGGGGAAAGATATAAAAGAGACCTAAGGGGGAACGTTTTCACGCAGATGATCGTACTTGTATGGAATGAGCTGCCAGAGGAAGTGGTGGAGGCTGGTACAATTGCAATATTTAAGAGCTATTTGGATGGGTATATGAATTGGAAGGGTTTGGAGGGATATGGGCCGGGTGCTGGCAGGTGGAACTAGATTGGGTTGGGATATCTGGTTGGCATGGACGGGTTGGACCAAAGGGTCTGTTTCCATGCTGTACATCTCTGTGACTCTATGACTGGTGCAGATTTGATGGGTCAAAGGGCCTTTTTTTGTACTTTAGACCTGTCTAAATCTGAAGTAATTGTTAAAACTGGAAGATTCCAATGTAAGATGTTTGATGGGAACATAGGTTAGAGGCCAAATTTTCACCTTCTTGATTTGCAGCCTTTTGGTAGGCAAACTAATACTTACATTTTTAAAAGGTCAGTTATTCATTAGACATCAGATCCAAATCAGTCTGCTTGAACTGGTTGGATTTGCTTGATTAAATTAGGTCAGCAGTATGTATTTCGAAATTTCACATGAACATTAGAAATTGTAAGTACTTGAGAAAAACAAATGATGGTGTGTTCAGTAAACTATCACAGTGTAGTTCGATATATTGAGCCTTTAAAATACCTGTAACGTCACCACACACAGAACATAAGAAATACTGCAGGGAACTCAGTGAAACATATTTGCCATGTACTAAAATTAACATGTAATACACTGTTGCAACTCTGATAGAAACAAACATGCAATACATATCACACAACACCAGGTTAGAGTTCAACAGATTTATTTGGAGGCGTCAGCTTCCTGCGCTCCAAATGCTAGTGCTTCTAAATAAACCTGTTGGACTCTAACCTGGTGTTGTGTGATTTTTAACTTTGTACACCCCAGTCCAACATCGGCATCTCCAAATGAGGAACCTCGATTATCCGAATGAGACGGATGGGCACTATTTATTTCGGATAATCGATTATTCGGTTAATCAATTAAATGCCTTTCCTCTGGGGCTTGGAGTTTTTAAAATCCGCTCCCCATTCAGGAGACGAGGCAGCAGGATGTGGAAGCTTTGGAAAGGGTTCAGAGGAGATTTACTAGAATGTTGCCTGGTATGGAGGGAAGATCTTATGAGGAAAGGCTGAGGGACTTGAGGCTGTTTTCATTAGAGAGAAGAAGGTTGAGAGGCGACTGAATTGAGACATATAAGATAATCAGAGGGTTAGATCGGGTGGACAGAGATAGCCTTCTTCCTTGGATGGTGATCGCTAGCATGAGGGGACATAGCTTTAAATTGAGGGGTGTTAGATGAAGGACAGATGTCAGAGGTAGTTTCTTTACTCAGAGAATAGAATACACTGCCTGTAACAGTAGTAGACTTGCCAACTTTTAGGGCATTTAAATGGTCATTGGATAGGCATATGGATGAGAATGGAACAGTGTAGGAAAGATGGGTTTCAGATTGGTTCCACAGGTCGGCGTATCATCGAAGGCTGAAAGGCCAGTACTGTGCTGTAACGTTCTATGTTCTATGTTCTAATTTCATGGTAGCTTCTTCCTTCCTTGCTCAGCCAGACTTGAAAAGCCGAAGAGAAATATTATGCTTTTTTCCCCAGTACTATTCAACTACTAATTTTGGCCACAATCAAGAGGAGAGTGAACTCACATTCTATTTCTATAGTAATAGACAAATTACTCTATCCATAAGAATTTTTTTTCATAATTTTTCTAATCATTGATCAGGTTTTAAATCAAACACATTTATTAACAGAAATTATCAACTTCCATTAATCAAAAATTTGAAAAATAGTTAAGGAAGTTGGGAATGTTGGAATGGGCGCATCAGAGGTTAAATAGCTATTTGTTTTTACTCATACGCAAGATGTGGGCATTGCTGGCTGGGCCAGCATTTATTGGTTATGCCTAAATAGCTCTGAGAAGTGATTTTGACCCACCTTCTTAAACTACTACAACCCATCCTACTAAAGTCATCAGACTTCAGAATAAATATGTTTGCAACTGAAAGTGAACATGATGTTAATTGTTGAGGAAAAGTGAGGATCTAAAGCTGAAGCAATCACTTGGAGAAACTTAAGGGTAAGAGCACAGAATGTACTCTGGGTGGAGGGCTTCAATATCCACCACCAAGTGCGGCCCGGCAACAGTACTACTGATCAAGCTAGTCGGGTCGTAAAAGATATAGCTGTTAGCCTGGGTCTGCAGCAGGTTGTGAAGGAACCAACAGGAGAGAAAAACACACTTCACTTCATCCTTAGCAATCTCCCTGCTGCAAATGCATCTGTCAAAGACAGTACTGGTATGAGTGGTATGACCACCGCATAGTACTAACCAACATAGGACTGCAGATGCTGGAGATCAGAGTTGAGAGTGTGGTGCTGGAAAAGCACAGCAGGTCAGGCAGCATCCGAGGAACAGGAGAACCGATGTTTCGGGCATAAGCCCTTCATCATCAAGTACTCAGGTTGTGGCTGAAAAGTGGTAAATGACATTTGCACAACACAAATAACAGGCTGTGGCCATC
This sequence comes from Chiloscyllium plagiosum, assembly GCF_004010195.1. NCBI lineage: Eukaryota > Metazoa > Chordata > Chondrichthyes > Orectolobiformes > Hemiscylliidae > Chiloscyllium > Chiloscyllium plagiosum. The sequence continues at coordinate 56,796,812 of NC_057732.1, forward strand.
ACCAATAAGAGAGAATCAAAGTATTGTCCCTTGACAATAAATGACTTTACTGTCACTGAATCCCCCACTATCAACACTTTTGGGGTTACAGTTGATCAGATACTCAACTGGACTCACCATATAAATATAGTGGCAGCAAGATCAGGTCAGAGGTTAGGAATACTGCAACTCACGATCTGACTCTCTAAAGCCTCCACTGTGTCCATCATCTATAAGACACAAGTCAGGAATGTTGTGGAATATTCCCCACTTGCCTGGATGTATGCAGCTCTAACAACACTCAAGAAACTTGAAACCTTCCAGGACAAAGCAGCTTATGTGATTGGCATCACTCCCTCCACCACCGCTGGTCAGCAGCAGTGTGTATTATCCACTAGAGATGCACTGCAGGAACTCACAGACAGCATCTTCCAAACCCATGTCCCTTATCATCTGGAAAGACAAAAGTAGCAGATGCATGGGAACACCACCACCTGCAAGTTCCTCTTCAAGCCTCTCGCCAACCTAATTTGGAGATAGATTGCCATTTCTTCATTGTCAATGCGTCAAATCCTGGAGATTCAACATTGAAGGGAACTTTGTCATGGCATTTACTCTGCATTGTCAAGATTTGATTATTGAGAGTGTGACGCATTGGAAGATGAAAGGATTCTAATGAAGGAGAACAGCAATAATCAGAGTGGAGAGTGTGGTACTGGAAAAGCGCAGTCAGTCACGCAGCATCTGAGGAGCAGGAAAATCGATGTTTCATGCGTAAGCTCTTCATCAGTAATGAGGCTTGTGGGCCAAAGAGGTTGAGAGATAAATATCCGAGAAACAGGAGACTCAGTCTATTGAAGATGTAGTTTGACAATAGAACTCAATACTGAAAAAGGAGGAATGAAAATATAATTTTTTATTCTGCTTTAGATTTAAGTGAGTGAAGAATACGTATTTGTGGGAGTTGACAATTGAGAAACAATCTGCTGTTTCATACTTGATTCACTGAATTTTGAATATTTAAGGTGAATATTTATCTCAGTGTAAGGTTTGGTTCAATTTAATGGTTTTAAAACAAATTTGATTGAAGAACAGTAATAACTGCCAGATTCTGTCTGGTGTAAATAAATGGTTTAAGTGAAGGTTGTCGATGATTCTGTTAATTCAGTGTTGCACTTTGCATTACCCTTTATATTTACACTTATGTAATAGTAACATCTGCGCTATTTTTTATTATTGAAGTATTTTGAACCGTTTAATGATAGAGGATGTTTTTTAAATTAATGTTACCCTTTATTCGATGGGGGTGCCTGTTGACTGGCAATGTTGTGATGTGTAATCATTAGGTTTTTCTGCATTTTATCAGAAATTTGCTGTACAGTAAATTCATGCTTCCATTTGTCATTTACATCTTCAAACAGTAAAGCTATTGATTACATCAATACGTTTGTAAAAATATCTCTACTGTCTCAATTAACCCAGAATTATTCAAATTCTTGCATAATTGTTCAGTTGTCATGTTTCTGTGCTGTGCTTTGGATCTTTTTATTGTATCACTCTCATTGAAGAGCCTCTGCTTTTATTTTGGAAATTTTCACACTGTGCCAGGAGGCATCCTACCTTCTAGGAGCATGGACACATTTCAATTTCACTTCTTCATGGTCCTCTCAGATTCTACCCTCATTCTTGTCTCCTGTGAATCCTTGTGTTTCTTGAATTCCTAATCTCCTTAATTCTGCTTTTGTTCTCTAAATTGGCTGCAGAATCTCCTTCTGGCATAGCCACTAATTTTATTGAAAGAACCTACATCCTTCCTGAGCCCAACATTACACTGTAAAATATTTTTTGGCTCCAATGGAATTTTTTTCTCATTCTGGAAAAAATCTCTGTCGTCAGTCTACAGGATCTACTGCCCAATCAAACTCCACTCTCAAAACACATTCTGAAAAGCTCCTTGCCCCGATTGACCAGCCCTGCCCTTTCCTGTTGAGTGCTAAGTGGATCCATGAGCCTCATGGATTACTTAACCTTTTTTTTTGTTTTGGTAGCTTCTGGTATTTTCCTAAAAGAAAAGGAACAGTTGGGCCAGATTTTTGCCTCTGAGTCAGACACCACAATAAAGAGTCTCAATTTGCATTGGGATGGGAAGTCAGCCCAATATCTTATTCCAGATTGGCTGATTTCAATTTTTAGTTAGCACTACAAGGAAAGCCAGATTATAATATTTAAATATTGTTAAATTCACTGATTTGCTTGAGTTTTCTGACCAATGTTTGGAAAATACTTGCTGAAGGTAAAATGATGAACAAAATGGGTTGCAGATGTGAGTAGAGGTACTGTACAAACAATTTTACATTTTCTGAAAGCAAATACAGCAGATGCTGAAAATCTGAAAGAAACACAGAATGCTGGAGAAACTCAGCAAGTCTGGCAGCATCTGTAATGAGAGATAACGAGTTAATGTTTTGAGTCCAGAGACTCTGTCTGAATTAAAAGCAGCTGGGAAAGGGTGGCATTTATGCTGATGACGGTGTTGGGATGGTGGAGGCTGTGGGGGGGGGGCGGTGGTGGTGTTTGGCAGGGTGAGGTGAGGAGGGAAAGGAGGAATGAGCTGGTGTTAGAGTAGAGTGTATGGTGATGGTTCCCAGAGGGAGAGAGAAGGGATTGACAAGCAAAGGAATTATTGATAATAAGGCAAGATTGAGATAACTACTAATGAAAAGTGTAAATGGTTGAAAATGATTTGGCTGTGCTGGGAGCAGCCCATATTAAACAGTTCCTAGGAGTCTGGGAATGGGTAAAGGACATGGAGGAAGTATTCACTTTCTAACATTACTAAACTCAATGTTTATTCCTAAAGACTGTGAAGTATCTATGCGGAAGAAGAGATGTGGTTCTTCCAGCTTGTGTTGTACTTCACTGGGGCAGTGCAGCAGATACAAGACAGGGAACACAGGCAACTCAGGCTCATTTTTGCAGATAAAATGTAAGTGTTCTGTAAGTTGTCACCCAGTCTATGTTTCATCTTCTCATTGTTCAGGAGACCACTTTGTGAACAGTGAATAAAATAGACTAGATTAAATGAAGTACAGGTAAGTTGTTGCTTCACCTGAAAGGCCTTGGATAGTGAGGAGGGAGGATGTAAATGGGCATGTGTTGCACCTCCGGCAATTCACCAAATAATAGAATCCTTACAATGTGTAAAGAGGCCATTTGGCCTATTGAGTTAGCACCAACATTCTGAGGAGCAAGCCACCCAGACTCATCTCTACCCCCACTCCATCCCCATACACCCACATGTGTTTTTTACCATGGCTAACCCACCTAACCTGCACGTTCCTGGACCATGGCACAATGCTTACCATGGCCAATCCACCGAACCTGCAAATGCTGGGACGTGGGAGGAAACCAGAGCATCCAGAGGAAACCCACACAGATATGGGAGAATATACAAATTTCACACATTCAGTTTTCCAAGGCTACAATTGAACCTGGGTCCCAGGCACTGTAAGACAGCAGTGGTAACCACTGAGCCACCTTGAAGAATCATCACTAGACTAATTCTGTTTCTCTCTCCACAGATACTGTCTGATCTGCTGAGTTTCTACAGCATTCTCTGTGCTTGTTCCATTCTCTCTCTCTTACTGTGACAATATGGGGGAGGAAATGTCAATCATGGCAATCATATTTGAGAACCAAATGAAAATCTGAGCATTTGCATTGCTTGACTTCTCAATGATACTAAAATAATTTTTAGGAAATCATCAGTGGATTCATTTAACTTTCAAATGTTCAATTTTAACAAGAAAAATAGACTACCTTTCAACTTAAAGGAAATTCTCAAAAGGACTTCTATATTCAGCATTTTAATGTAATTTCCTAAACTGGTTGAACAAGAATCTTGGCTGAGACCTTCTACATAATCTCCAACATGTACCTAAAGAGTTATATACATCTGGTGTGAGCTATGAGGAGCCTCATGGTCACAATATGTAGGCCTTTGTACATTTTGTAGTATAATTTTTAAAAATTCAAATCGATAAATGGTCTATCCAGGAAACTGAAATAAGCTTTATGAAAAACCTCTATTCTGTTCTTAGAATTCATAAATCCCAAAGTCTTTCTTTAGTGTAGCTTCCTTGTTCAATGTGATGTAATGTGCTGAAGCAAATAAAAGGTTCATTTTCAATATCTTTATTCAGTAGATAATATTAATGTTGATAAAAGTTGTTGGAAGTTTATTTTACCCCTTCAGACTGTTAATAATGTCTGTCTCATTCAAGTTATTTCTTTTAATATTCAAATTAAACAGGAAATATCTGGATGTGCCAAAATGAGGTTTGAGTAATAGTACAAGTTTGACAACAAGGGTGTTCTTTCCAGGCTTTTTATAGTTTGGTTGCATCAGCCCGTGATAGTTACTTTTTACACATTCATGGGGTATGGGTGTCACTGGTTAGACCATCATTTATTGCCCATACCGAATTGTGTAGAAGGCAGTTAAGAGTGAATCACATTGCTATAAGTCTGGAGTCACATGTAGACCAGGTAAAAGATGGTATAATTCCTTCGTAAAAAAATATTAGTGAACTAGAATGAGTATGGTTCTTCAAACTATTACAGAATCTTCCCTTCTTGTTATCTAATGACTGTGATTCTCCAAGACCAGAAACCAAATATCGAGATGATTATGTGTCACTTCCTGTTTTAACCTCAGCTGACTTCCTGTGATATTTCAAAAACATTTTCATTTATCACCGTTATTCCTCAGTTGATATCTCTGTCTTGTCAGGCGATCTCTTGGGATTGAAAGTGATTTAGTTCCACTCTGGTTTGATGGGAGATAGCACCATTTTTCGATACACTTAAGGCTGGGATATGCATTCCTTTGGTTTCTCAGGGAATTGATGGATTTGGAAAGTAGAGTTGAAGCCAAAGATCATTGCATTGAATGGTGGAGCAGGTCCAATGGTCTAGTTCTGTTCCGATTTCTTGTGTTCTTGTGGCCCATGAGTCCAAACTCTGCCACAAGTGGGACAGATGGTGTTGGAAGGGTTTGGGAGATAGATTGACTGGAGAATAATGCCCACTCTCCAATGTCATGACTTCCCCTCTGCATGTTTGTAACAAACCCTTCCAATGTGCTTAAGTAGTCATGATTTGGAGATGCCGGTGTTGGACTGTGGTGTACAAAGTTAAAAATCACACAACACTTGGAAGCTAGTGTGCTACCAATTAAACCTGTTGAACTATAACCTGGTGAGGTGTGATTTTTAACAATGTGCTTAATGTCTTTCTCAATGAACCTTCCCCACTTTAGTTTGTCACAATTTATGAGCAGGAACATGTAACCTCTGTGAGAATATTTGCGGCCAACTTGAGAGTATATCTGCCCTGCTCCTGAGATCTCCAGCAGGCACTGAATTCAGAGTAGAGCTTTGCCTTGGGAGCCTGAGGTCAGGAGTGTGAACCCCTGGCCCATCCAGAGAAAAATGGTCCTTTTGAACCACACACAAACCTAATGTCTTGTTCTCAGCAGCTCCTGTGGTAATACATCCTCTCCCTACAGATTAAAATCAACAGTGTGAAAGAACAGTGATTGTTCTGCTTTTTGAAAGCATTAGCAAAGAAACTGATCTTCAGAAAATTCCTCCCAACCACCTCAGATAATGAAAACCAACTTTGGAGACCACATGGACTTACTGTCCTCATCAAATCTGCCCCCTTTCTGTCCAAAGATGTGCAGGCTAGGTAGTTAACCACAGTAAGTGCAGGGTTACAGGGATAGGTTAGGAGACTGGGTCTTTGTGGACTGCTGTTCAGAGTCAGAGACTCAATGGGCTGAATGGCCTCTTTCCACACTGAAGATATTCTATGATCGAGCTCCCTCCTGAAGGTTCACAGAGAAGCAACTCTCAGCATATTCACCAGTAACATATTTCAGATTCACTTTTCTTGGGGAAAAAGAATGGGCCACTTTTACCTTGTTTAAACAAGATTTGTAAATATGTCATGAAGTGAGCAGGAGACCACACAATTACTTGCCACAGCCCCTGCAGGCAAGGGAGTCTCTCACTGCAGTTTTGTGTTTTCATTTGTGGGAAGTGGGCATCATTGGCTAGGGCTGCATTTATCGCCATCCTTACTTACCCTCTCCCTGAAGTATTGCTGTAGCAGGAATACTCCTAGATCTCTTCCACTCTACCAACATAACTGGAGCAGAATGTGACCAAAACCACAATTACATTTATGTTTAACAGATAGAGTCATAGGGTGTACAGCATGGAAACAGACCCTTCGGTCCAACCCGTCCATTACAACCAGATATCCCAACCCAATCTAGTCCCACCTGCCAGCACCCGGCCCATATCCCTCCAAACCCTTCCTATTCAAAGACCCATCCAAATGCCTCTTAAATGTTGCAATTGTACCAGCCTCCACCACATCCTCTGGCAGTTCATTCCATACACGTACCATCCTCTGTGTGAAAAAGTTGCCCCTTAGGTCTCTTTTATATCTTTCCCCTCTTACCCTATACTTATGCCCTCTAGTTCGGGACTCCCCGACCCCAGGGAAAAGACTTTGCCTATTTATCCTATCCATGCCCCTCATAATTTTGTAAACCTCTATAAGGTCACCCCTCAGCCTCCGACGCTCCAGGGAAAACAGCCCCAGCCTGTTCAGGCTCTCCCTGGATCTCAGATCCTCCAACCCTGGCAACATCCTTGTAAATCTTTTCTGAACTCTTTCAAGTTTCACAACATCTTTCCGATAGGAAGGAGACCAGAATTGCACGCAATATTCTAACAGTGGCCTAACCAATTTCCTGTACAGCCGCAATATGACCTCCCAACTCCTGTACTCAATACTCTGACCAATAAAGGAAAGCATACCAAACGCCTTCTTCATTAAATCTGTAGGAATATGCTGAGTTGTCTTGCTGTTAAGAATCCATTTCTAATCTCAAACTATGGATTAGAAATAGAATTCATCATATAACATACAACGTTTTTCTAAATTCCATCTGTGTGTGTTTCACATGGGATTTGTTCCACTGCTAAAAATAGCTTGAGGCATCGATATGAAAGTGAACAGACAGCTGCCCTTTCCACCTTCCTGGATATTCACCGTGATCAGTGTGGTATTAATATTCCCCAGACGTGAAACTCCTCTCTCTTAATCTCCTTGAAAACACGAAAGGCTCAGTGCTTTCCAGCTTCTGGGGTCAGTTGCCATCCTGTATTATGTCACTTTGAATCTTTTCTCTCATTTGTGCCTATATTTCAGCTTGTGATAAACATGTTGCTGTATAAGACAACCATGTGCAATGTGCACAGTATCCAATGAAGTCAGTACAGTGGATTTAACTAATGACGCAGGAAACATCATTAAACCAGACTGTAATGGACATCACGTGCCTCGGGACATTTATTACCTTGACCCTACCATTGTAGGGCCTCCCACCCATCCACCTCCTCTAACCTTATACACAAGGAACACATCAGGTAAGCTTCTCGTTTTTTTTACTTTCTGATAAGGGGACTACCAGGGATGGCAGTGCAGGGAGAGGAATGTTCCTTCTGCATGATGTTTGAGGTGAGGGATGCCACCAGTGCCCCATCCAAGTACATCTGCAGGAAGTGCACCCAACTCTTGCTTCTCCAAGACTGCTTTAGGGAACTGGAGTGTGGAGCTGGATAAAATTCAGATCATTCGGGAAGCAGAGTCTGTGATAGATAAGACTTACAGGAAAATAGTTACTTCTTGGCACAAAGAAAGCTGGGTAACAGTTCGAAGGGGGAAAAACAGTCAGTGCAGGGAACTCCTGTAGTTGTTCCACTGAAAAACATATATACTGTTTTGGATACTGTTGGAGGGGATGCATCACCAGGGGCATGCACAGGGTGCAGGTCTCTGGCACAAAGTCTGTCCCTGTTGCACAAAAAGGAAGGGGGAAAGGAAGAGAGTGTTAGTCATTGGGGACTCAATAGTGAAAGGGTCAGATAGAGGGTTTGTTGGGAGCGAACGAGACTCACAGTTGGTGTGTTGTCTCCCAGGTGTCAGGGTCCGTGATGTCTCGGATCATGTCTTTGAGGTCCTGAAGGGAGAGGGTCACCATCCTCAAGTCGTGGTCCACATAGGTACCAGCGACATAGGTAGAAAGAGGGACAAGGATGGAAGGCAGGATTTCAGGGAGCTAGGGTGGAAGCTGAGAGCTAGAACAAATAGACTTGTTATCTCAGGTTTGTTACTGGTGCCACGTGATATTGAGGTGAAGAACAGGGAGGGATATCAGCTGAACATGTGGCTGCAGGAATGGTGCTGGAGGGAGGGTTTCAGATTTATGGATAATTGGGGCTCACTCTGGGGAAGGTGGGACCTCTACAAACAGGGCAGTCTTCACTTGAACCAGAGGGGTACTAATATCCTGGGTGGGAAATTTGCTGGTGCTATTCGGGTGGATTTAAACTAGCTCAGCAGGGGGGTAGGAACCTGTGGTGTAGTTCCAGTGCAGAGTTGGATGAGACATGGACAGGATTTCACGGTCACAGGAATGTGCTGGCAGACAGCAAGCTGGTTTGAAGTGTGTCTACTTCAACGTCAGGAGTATCTAGAATAAGGTAGGTGAGCTTGCAGCATGGGTAGGTACCTGGGACTTTGATGTTGTGGCCATTTCGGAGACATGGATAGAGCAGGGTGAGGAATGGATGTTGTAGGTTCCAGGGTTTAGATCTTTCATTAAGAACAGGCAAGGCGGTAAAAGAGAGAGAGGTGTGGCCTTATTAGTGAAGGATGGTATATCGATGGCTGAAAGAACTTCTAACGAGGACTCGTCTACTGAGGTAGTGTGGGCTGAGGTTAGAAACAGGAGAGGAGAGGTCACACTGCTGGGAGTTTTTTATAGGCCTCCACAAAGTTCCAGGGATGTGGAGGAGAGGATTGGCAAATCGATTCTAGGCAGGAGTGAAAGGAACAGAGTGATCATTATGGGGTACTTTAACTTCCCCAACATTGACTGGAAATGCTACAACCCTAGTACGTCGGATGGATCAGTTTTTGTCCAGTGTGTGCAGGAGGGTTTCCTGACACAGTATATCGAAGGGTCGACAAGAGGGGAGGCCACACTGGATCTGGTGCTTGGTAATGAACCAGGCCAGGTGCTTGATTTAGTGGTAGGCGATCACTTCGGACACAGTGACCATAATTTAGTTACGTTTAGTTTAGCGATAGAAAGGGTTAGATGCATATGACAGGGCAAGAGTTATTGATGGGGGAAAGGCAAATATAATGTGATTAGGCAAGACTTAGGAGGCATAGAATTGGGCAGCAAAATGCAGCAGATGAGGGCAATCGAAATGTGGAGCTGGTTTAAGGATTAGATATTGCGTGTCTTTGATAGGCATGTCTCTGTCAGGCAAGGAGAAAGTGATAAGGTAATGGAACCATGGTTTACTAAAGAAATTATATCTCTTGTTAAGTGGAAGAGGGAGGCTTCAAGAAGGGAAGTAGAGACAACCCTGGTAATTATAGACATATGAGCCTTACTTCGGTTGTGGGTAAAATGTTGGAAAGGACTATAAGAGATATGATTTATGATCATCTAGAGAGGAAGAAATTGATTTGGGATAGTCAACACGGTTTTATGATGGGTAGGTCATGCCTCACAAACCTTATTGAGTTCTTTGAGAAGGTAACCAAACAGGTGGATGAGGGTAAAGTGATTGATATGGTTAATACGGATTTCATAGAACATAGAACATTACAGCACAGAACAGGCCCTTCAGCCCACGATGTTGTGCCGAACACTGATCCTCATGTATGCACCCTCAAATTTCTGTGACCATATGCATGTCCAGCAGTCTCTTAAATGTCCCCAATGACCTTGCTTCCACAACTGCTGCTGGCAACGCATTCCATGCTCTCACAACTCTCTGTGTAAAGAACCCGCCTCTGACATCCCCTCTATACTTTCCTCCAACCAGCTTAAAACTATGACCCCTCATGTTAGCCATTTCTGCCCTGGGAAATAGTCTCTGGCTATCGACTCTATCTATGCCTCTCATTATCTTGTATACCTCAATTAGGTCCCCTCTCCTCCTCCTTTTCTCCAATGAAAAAAGTCCGAGCTCAGTCAACCTCTCTTCATAAGATAAGCCCTCCAGTCCAGGCAGCATCCTGGTAAACCTCCTCTGAACCCGCTCCAAAGCATCCACATCTTTCTTATAATAGGGCGACCAGAACTGGACACAGTATTCCAAGTGCGGTCTAACCAAAGTTGTTTCGAGCTGCAACAAGATCTCACGACTCTTAAACTCAAT
>NC_057732.1:56807340-56817422 GCF_004010195.1 Chiloscyllium plagiosum
ACTCACCACAGACTTCCAGGTAGAATATTTTTCTTCTACTACCACTCGCTGTCTTCTGTTGGCCAGCCAATTCTGTATCCAGACAGCTAAGTTCCCCTGTATCCCATTCCTCCTGACCTTCTGAATGAGTCTACCATGGGGAACCTTATCAAATGCCTTGCTGAAGTCCATATACACCATATCCACAGCTCGACCCTCATCAACGTTTCTAGTCACATCCTCAAAGAACTCGATAAGGTTTGTGAGGCATGACCTGCCCCTCACAAAGCCGTGTTGACTGCATTTAATCAAGCCATGCTCTTCCTGATGGTCATAAATTCTTTCCCTCAGAATCCTTTCTAACACCTTGCAGACGACAGTAAGGTTTTTGATAAGGTTCCCCATAGTAGACTATTCTAGTAAATACGGAGGCATGGGATCGAGGGTGATTTAATAGTTTGGATCAGAAATTGGCTAGCTGAAAGAAAACAGAGGGTGGTGGTTGATGGGAAATTTTCATCCTGAGGTTCAGTTACTAATGGTGTACCACAAGGATCTGTTCTGGGTCTACTGTTTTGAGTTCATTTTTATAAATGACCTGGATGAAGGCATAGAAGCATGTGACAGTAAATTTGCAGATGACACTAAGGTCAGTAGAATTCTGGATAATGACGAAGGATGTTGCAGGTTACAGAGGGACAGAGATAAGCTGCAGACCTGGACTGAGAAGTGGCAAATGGAGTTTAATGTGGAAAAGTGTGAGGTGATTCACTTTGGAAGGAGTAAGAGGAATGCAGAGTACTGGGCTAATGGTAAGATTCTTGATAGTGTCGATGAGCAGAGAGACCTCAAGTGTCCAGATACATTGATCCCTGAAGGTTATCACCCAGGTTGATAGGGTTATTAAGAAGGCCAATGATGTGTTAGTTTTATTAGTAGTTTTATTGAGTTTCAGAGCCATATGGTTATGCTGCAGCTATACAAAACTCTAGTGTGGCCGCACTTGGAGTATTGTGTACAGTTCTGGTCAGCACGTTATAGGAAGGATGTGGAAGCTTTGGAAAAGATTCAGAGGAGATTTACTAGGATGTTGCCTGGTATGGAGGGAAGGTCCAGAGATTACTCAGAGATTAGTAGGGGTGTGGATCGTACTGCCTGCAACAGTAGTAGACTTGCCAACCTTAATGTCATCTAAATGGTTCTTGGATAGGCACATGGCATTTGAACGAGAATGGCATAGTGGAGGATAGATGGGCTTCGGATTGGTTTCAAGGGTCGATGCAACATTGTGGGCCGAAGGGCGTATATTGTGCTGTATTATTCTATGTTCTATCCTTTGGGCACTGATGAGGGAGTCGCAGAGGGAGTGGCCTCTCCGCAACGCTGATCGGGGTGGGGAGGGACATATATCTCTGGTGGTGGGGTCCTTTTGTAGGTGGTGGAAGTGGCGGAGGATGATGCATTATAAATGGAGTTTGGTGCGGTGGAAGGTGAGGACTGGTGGGGCACAAAACCTGCGCCTACACCTCCCTCACCTCCGTCGAAGGCCCCAAAGGATCCTTCCACATCGACAGAAATTTCCCGGTACCTCTACCAAAGTCATCTACTGTATCCGTTGCACCCGATGTGTTCTCCTCTGCATCGGGGATACAGGACGTCAATTTGCGGATCTTTTCAGAGAACATCTCTGGGACACCCGCACCAACCAACCCCACTGCCCCATGAGTGCAACTGCTCCCTCCCACTCCACCAAGAACATGCAGGTCGTGGGCCTCCTCCATCATCAAATCCTTACCACCCGAGGCCTGGAGGAAGAATGCCTCATATTCCGCCTTGGGACACTGCAACCACATGGGATCAATGTGGATTTCACCAGTTTCCTCATTTTCCCTCCACATTATCCCAGTCCCAAGCCTCCACCTCAGCACTGCCCTTTTGAACTGTCCATCACCTTTTCCACCTGTCCATCCACCCTCCTCTCTGACATATCACCTTCTCCCCCACCTTCGTCTATTTATTGCATTCTCAGTTACCTTCCTCCCCAAACTCACCCCCATCCCATTTATCTCTCAGACCCTTGGCCCACAAGCCTCAATTCTGATGAAGGGTTTACACCCGAAACGTCGTTTCTCCTGCTCCTCGGATGCTGCCTGACCTGCTGTGCTTTTCCAGCACCACACTCACGCTTACTGTAATAGGTCTATGTCTGGATCAAGGTATAAAGGCATCCATGGAGAGAGAGAGCAAGCTAACATTTTGACTCTATATGACTCTTCATCAGAGCTGAAGTGAAGTGTGGAGGGGATAGCATTTATGGGATAGACTTTTGGGAGGTTGGGGGAGCTGGGAGTAGTGGGTGTAGGGTGCCAGTAAAGATGTTGATAGTTCAGATTAAGTGATCGGAATGTGAGAATGGCAGAACAATGGTATGTTTCCTGCCAGACTTGAAAGGACAGTAAGTGAGATGGGGTGGGGGTGGGGAGGACATGATAACAAGTTAAAAGAAAAGGAGGAAATGTTCACAATGCATAGGTGTTCAACTCAATATTAAGTCCAGAAGACTGTAAAAAGTGCCTGGTCTGAAAATGAGATGTTGTTCCTCCAGTTTACGCTGTGATTCACTGGAACACTGCAGCATGTCGCGGACAGACATGTGGGCATGTGAGCAAGGCGCTGTGTTAAAATGACCGGCTACCTGAAGTCAGGGTCCTGCTTGCACACAGACCAGAGGTGTTCTGCAAAGTGGTCACACAGTCTGTATTTGGTTTCTCCAATGTTGAGTGGGTCACACTGAGTGCAGCGAATGTAATATACAAGATTGGAGGAGGTATGGGTGAAATGCTGCTTCACCTGGAAAGATTGGGCCCTTGGATGGTGAACAAGGAAGAGGTGAAAGGGCAGGTTTTGCGCCTTCTTCGGTTACATGGGAAGATCACAAGGGAAGAGGGTATGGAGTTGGTGGTTGTGGAATGGAAAAGGGCCCCTTGGAGGGAATGATGCCTGCAAAATGCAGACAAGGGTAGAGAAGAGAAGACGTGTTTGGTGGTGGCGTTCTGCTGGAGTTGCCTGAAATGGCGGAGAATAATCCCTTGAATCCAGAAGCTGGTGGAATGAAAAGTGAGGACAAGGGGGACCCAATCATGCTGTTTGAGGAGACACTGTGTTTCAGACAAGGGGCTGAATTCTGGGGTGGGAGGGAGTTTTTGGGCCCTTAGACTCCCTTCTTTAGGCACCAGCGGCCTTAATCTGGGAGCTGTCAGGAGCAGTCCTTGCACAGCTCATGGGTGGATTCAAGAAACTATGTTGAGTTAATAGAGATCCAACACTAGTTGGATCATCCCGTCACAGCCATGGAAATCTAAGCTGAACTCCCTACAGGTCCAGATTTTAGATTGGTGCCTTGACAGAGATGGTTGAATTCACTGAAATGGAATGGGAACACAGTTATTTGTAGGTTTGGAGGGAAGATGTTTCCACTGGAGTTTTGAAGAGTGAGAGGTAGTTTGATTAAAGTGTGTATGATTCGGTGTGGTCTTCACAAAATGAACGCAAACAGGTGTTTCCTCTTGTGAGTCAGTCCAGAGCTAGGGGGCACTGTTTAACAATTAGGTTGTTCTTTCATGACAATGATGAGGATACCTCTTTCTCTCAGGTAGTTGTATGTCTTGTGTGAATTCTGTACCTCAGAAAGCAAAGGTAGTAGGGCTTTGAATATTTATTAAGGCAGAGAGGATAGATTCTTGTCAGGCAACATAATCTTCAAGGACAGGTGTGAATGTGGAATTTCTAATGCAATCGGATCAGCTGTGATCTTGTTGAATGGTGGCATAGGTTTGAGGGGCTGAATGGTCAATATTTGCCCTTAATTCATAAACCCAAATGTTCATATATTGATGTCATGAAAGACTACTAAATCTGATAATGATATTAAAATCCATTTATTTTGCTTTAAATAAGCAACCTAATCAAAATGATTCATAGAAGAAGCAAATAGTTTGGAGTTATAAGTGATTTCATTTATTTGAAGTGACTCTAACTCAGCAGTTAGAGACATAAAACTAGACATACAAATAAAACTGATAACACCTTGAGGATTGGTTAGTTATGACCAAAAGCACACCTACCTTACATATGAAATGTGTTTCTCTGATTTAGATATTGGTCCAAGTGGTTTCCTATGCACAGGGAATCAGAAGGAGAGTGAAAAAGCATGAGCTGTCAAGAAATTCAGAAACATTTGGAGCAAACATCATCTCCAATAAGAATTGGAGGCTGCAGGAGAAACAATAAGGGAAAGAAACATTTCAGTTTTCTAAGTCGTCTTCTCTGAGACTAATGCCACATAAGATTACAGGATCTGTTGGGGGAAGACAGAGCTAATGTTTGAGGTCCAGTAACTCTTAATCAGAACCAGACTCTTCATCGAGTCTCTGAACTCAAAACATTAACTCTGCTTTCTGTCCACAGATGCTGCCAGGCATGCTGAATTTCTCTAGCAGTTTATGTTTTTGTTTCAGATTTCCAGCATCTGCAGTTTTTTATTTTATGTTATTCCACAGAAGAGTAACTGATGATGGTTGATTTCTGTGCTTTCTATTCTAGTTGCACATAAAGGAGTTAATCTAATCATCTGGACAGTCGGACAACGTGGGGTTTTGGATTCAAGGGAAGGGTGATTTTCAGAGGGCAACTTATCCTGATTCTGGACCTCTTGACTGGGCATTGAGTACCAGCCAATGATAGGCAACGTCTGAGAGACCACCAGCAAAATCAACAGGATTTGTTGTGTGGCTTTTAGGAGGCTTGGAAAATTAAATCCTGAGTCAGTGTTGAATCACCCTTCTGCACCAATCATACCATCTAAATTAGAGACAGTTTTCACAATCTTGAGAATAAGACACAGACTCTCTCAATGCCCTGCACCTCGCCAAATGTGGTGCTCTGTCAGAATCCAGTAGAGCAATATAAGTTCTGAATTAACAAAATCAGCTGCAAATTCCTGATATTGAAAGCAAACGTTTTTTGCTCCAAATGTAATGGAATCAAAATAAAGATAAACCATATTTCTGACAGAAACTTTCCCAGAACTGTAAACTGAGATATAAAAGAGGATATTAGGAATATTACCTGCCAGCTTGTCTCAAATCTAGTTTCCTCTTCTCCCGTTCTTGTTACTCGTCCTTTTCATTTATCACTATTATTCTCCTCAATGATATCCTGAAGTACATCCATCTCTCACTTCCTTCATTCCCCTAATCCACCCTTGCTTCATTTGATAATAACTGTGTTTGATTATAATCTCAAGTTCCTATAGTTTCACAAAGGATGATTTGACTGTGCTTGGTTCAGCAATTCCTGGAATGGAAAGCTCTCAGTCGTGCTACACATTAAGACAATGAGCTGGAACAGTATTCAACAGTGCAGCATATACTGGGATTCCTGATGAGCTATGCTGTCAATCAGACAATCCAACCTTGATGAGACAAATCTAATGTCACTAAGAAATTAGAAAAAGGCCAAGATTGAAAAATAAATCCACAACATCACAGAAATGGACTGTCAGCGAAGTTCTATTGCAAAACAAAAGGCGATTTAACACTAGTTGCTCTGCTGACTCATCATCTATGTAGTAAAATGTGAATGATTTTTGTCAGATACTGAAAACTGAATATATATTAGCTGCAGTAATAACCAATGAAGAGCTATCTTCGTAAAACTTACCTGTCTGATGCTCACAAGCTAAAAATATGCTCATTGTGTCCTTTTCATTTTTTCGACAAGTGCTAAATAATTGTCCTTCGTCTGTGAAGGACGGCTGTGAAATAAAAAAAACACTTATTGTCTCTTGGAGAGGCTTTTTGAGAAACAAGAAAGAAATCCTGATGTGAAATGAGACACTGAATGATAACCAACACACAATGGACCCACAAATCTTCCACTGAACATTTATTCCTGCTATTATTTGTGAAATGGCACTATTGAACTCACTGTTGATTGTTGTAACGTTGTCTAAAATATTGAATCACATGTAACACTGGCATTTTGAAAAAGTCATGTCAATATCATTGTCTTTTCAATCATTTCAGTAATGTTCAGTGCATTCTGAAACTTAATTTTTATCAAAAATAGGTTTCATGGATACTTCATGTGTTTCCATGGTTGAATTAATCTACGTGAGCATTTTGTAACTTTAGTATAGAAAATGAGGTTCTTGAGGAGAGAAACACAAAGTACTGAGAGTTTGCAGCAGATATTTGAAATGGCAAAAGGTTTACTTAAAGGGATGTATTTTGGTTAGGAACTTAAAGTGTGGAGTGATGGAATTGTTTCCAAAGAATAGAATTCAGGCAAATGAAGAGGGAACAGTTATGAGGCCGAGGTAGATGGTGTGAGTGGGCATCACATAGGAGAAGATTAAAGAGACCAGTGGAGTCAGAGGTGAGGACAAGGATTCAAAATTCAAACCATTGAGGAAATATGTAACCAATGTAAGTCCCCAAAGGATTGTTGGGCAAGTGGAGCTTGACATCAGGTAGGATGAAGGGCTTTTGCCTGAAAGGTCGATTTTGCTGCTCGTCGGATGCTGCCTGAATTGCTGTGCTCTTCCAGCACCACTGATCCAGAATCAGGTAGGATCTGGCAACACAGACCCGAACAGGTAAAAGCATTTTAAATGTTTGCAATATATCACAGAATCACAAAGTTGCTTCACTGTACTCTCATGCAGTGTATTCCAGATCTCTAACCACTTTACTTCCTTTACTAGTTATTTTAAGTCTGTGTCCTGTTATTCTTAGCCATTTCTTGAGCGGAGCATTTTCCAGACCTCTCATGATTTTGCTTACTTCAGCGACTTCTTGACTCAACCTTCTCTTCCCCAAGTAGAAGAGTCCCATTTCTCCAATCTGTTTTCATCACCAACATTCCGCATCCCCGGAACCATTCCCATAAGTCTTTTGTCATAAGATCATAGAAACATAAAATCATACAGTACAGAAGATGCCCTACAGTTTATTGAGTTTGTACCACCAAAGCTACGCAAAAACTAAGCTTCTTCTGCAAGGTGGATCCGTTATTAACTGCTTGCTGTACTTGTCCTTGCCATCTTTTATTATTTGTATACATATACACCAGGTTACCCTGCTGCTGCATCCTCTTTAGAATTGTATTCTTTATTTATATTGTCTTTCAATGTTCTTCCAACAAAATTATTATCACATCACACTTTGCTACTTTGAACTTCATCTGCCACCTATTTGCTCATTCCACCAACTTGTTTCTTTTCTTTTGAAGTTTACGATGCTTATGACTTTGACATACATCACAGCTTTTTTGTAGTTCCTGTATACCAAAATCTACATGACTATTATTTACATATACCAGGAAAAGCAAGGGTCCCAACATCAACCCCTGGAAAACTCCAGTTCAAACCTTCCTACCAATTGTATGGGTACAATTGCAATATTTAAAAGACATTTGGATATTCACATGATTAGGAAAAGTTTGGAATGATATGGGCCTGGAGCAGGCAAATGGGATTAGTTTAGTTTGGGATTATGTTTGGCATGGATTGGTTGAACTGAAGGATCTGTTTCCATGCTGTATGACTCTAAGTGTAAGTAAATCATGGAATGATCTAAAAAGAACAGGATTGTTATAGTGGGTGATTTTATTTTCCCCAATATCGATTGGGGCTCCATTTGTGCCAGGGGCTTAGATGGGGAAGAATTTATGAAGTACATCCAGGAGGGTTTCTGAAACACCATGCAGATAGGAAGCTAGGCCTTGTGTTATGGAATGAGACAGACAAGGTGATCAAAGTTTCAAAGTGGGAACATTTTGGAAGTCATCATAATTCAGTAAGTTTTAACATCATTATGGAAAAGAATAAGAATGGTCCTTGGGTGAAAGTGCTAAGTTGGCATAATTACAACAATAGTAGGTAGGAACTGGAAAAATTGAAGCCAGTTTTTTTGAAGATAAATGCGGAACTGACATGTGGGAGTCTTTTAAAAGCCAGTTGATCAGAATTCAAGACCAGCATGTTCCTGTGGTTAGTTCAGATTTAAAAAAAAAAGGAAGCATAAGTAAGATTTAGGAAACAAATGAAACAAGACCTTTGAGGAGAATAAAAGAAACATAAAATAACTTAAAAAAGAAATTCGGTTGGCTAGAAGGGGCCGTAAAGGCATTTTATACATACATTAGGAGCAAGAGGGTAACTAGGGAAAGAACATCCACTCTAGGACAAAGGAGGGAATTTATGAATAGAGTCAGAGAAAGTGGGCAAGGTTCTTAATGAGTGTTCTGCATCAGTATTCACCAGGGAAAAAGACATGGATGATGGTAAATTTAGAGAAAGGTTTGTTGATATTTTATGGCATGTCACTATAAGAAGCAGGAGGTGTTGGTTGTCCTGAAAAACATTAAGGTAGGTAAGTACCAGGGCCTGATGGTAACTTTCCTGAGGTACTGAAGGAGGCAAAGGAAGAGATTGCTGGGGCCTTGACAGAAATCTTTGCATTCTCATTAGCCATAGGTGAGGTCCCAGAAGATTGGAGAATATTGTTGTTCCTTTGTTCAAGAAGGGCAACAGGATAATGCAGGAAATTATAGACTAGTGAGCCTGACATCAGTGGGAAGGAAATTATTGGAAAAGGTTCTTAGGAACAGGATTTATCTGCATTTAGAGAAGAAAGGACTTATTAGGGATGGTCAGAATAGCTTTGTGTGGGGGAGGTTTTGTCTCACAAACTTAATTGAGTTTTTTGAGAAAGAGACAAAGATGATTGAGGGTAGGGCAGTAGATGTCATCTACTTGGACTTTACTAAAGCATTTGACAAGGTCTCTTATGATAGACTAATCCAAAAAGATCAAATTGAATGATATCGATGGTGAGTTGCAAGTTGGATACAAAATTTGCTTTGCCATGGAAGACAGAGGGTAATTGTGGAGGGTTTTGTTTATGACTAGAGTTCTGTGTTACACAATGATTAGTGCTGGGACCTCTGCTGTTTGTAATATGTATACAAATGATTTGGATGAAAATGACAAAAGACAATGTTGTCGAGGAGAAACAAGCTACGAGACTGGATGGGAGTAAGGTTCACAAGGAGTAAGGTTGGACGATGGATGAAGACTCGCCATCTGAGGTAGTTTGGGCTGAGGTTAGGAATAGGAAAGATGAGTTCACCCTGTTAGGAGTTTTTTTACAGGCCTCCTAATAGTCCTAGAAACATAGAAGAAAGGATTGCGAGGATGATTCAAGAGATGAGTGAAAGTAATAGGGTGGTTGTTATGGGGGACTTTAACTTTCCTGATACTGATTGGGAAAGCTATAGCTCAAGTTCGTTAGATGGGTCAGTGTTTGTCCAATTTGTGCAGGAGGGTTTCCTGACACAATATGTAGACAGGCCAACAAGAAATGAGGCCATACTGGATTTGGTTCTGGGTAACGAACCAGGCCAGGTGTTAGAATTAGAGGTAGGTGAGCACTTTGGGGACAGTGACCACAATTCGGTGACCTTTACTCGAGTGATGGAGAGGGATAAGTGTGCACTACAGGGCAAGAGTTATAGATGGGGGCAGGGAAATTATGATGCTGTGAGGCATGACTTAGGATGTGTGGCCTGGAAAAGTAAGCTTCAAGGCAAGGGCATAATTGATATGTGGAGCTTGTTCAAGGAGCAACTATTGAGTGATCTTGATAATTATGTACCTGTCAGGCAGGAAGGAAAGGGTCGTGCGAGGGAGCCGTGGTTTAATAAGGAATTGGAATCCCTTGTTAAATGGAAGAGGGCGGCCTATCTCAAGATGAGACGTGAAGGTTCAATTGGGGCGATTGAGAGTTATAAGGAAGCCAGGAAGGACCTGAAGAGAGAGCTAAAAGCAGCAAGGAGGGGACATGAAAGGTCCTTAGTAGATAGGATTAGGGAAAACCCTAAGGCTTTCTATAGGTATGTTAGGAATAAAAGAATGACTAGGATAGGAATAGGTCCAGTCAAGGATAGTAGGGGGAAGTTGCGTGTGGAGGCGGAAGAGATTGGGGAGACACTGAATGAATACTTTTCTTCAGTATTCACTCAGGAACAGGGCATTGTCG